>NC_051395.1:8789295-8793071 GCF_015228065.2 Penaeus monodon
TTAATAGTTTTTTTATCGGTTCATTGATGTATATGTATATCTATCTATTCACTTATCTATCAGTTAAATCATTTATTTTTCATTTGTTTGTATATTCATTATATATGTATTCTTTCACTCACTCAGTCATTTAATTCGAAGCAAGATAAGAACAAACTTTTTTGTTAATAGAAAACTTTCTGGTTTGTATCTATATCTACAAAGATTCTATATTTAACAATAAAACTAAACATTCTGAGTTTCTTTACCTCCCTTTCTCTCTTTTTTAGCATTTTTTTTTTTTTTTTTTTTTTTTGTGAAATCCAGTTGATTGCACAAAAGTCTTGAATTATTTGCCGTCAGACAACAAACTGTGGACATAACAAAGTTTCTAATTATGTGATAGATGTTTTGGGAGTACGTTCATTAGCACAGGTATTTCCAGAACCGAGTTCCTGTGTCAGAAAGTTTGTTTTTCATGTATACTGCGTTTATGTATGGGTTCATTTGTTCGTTTGGTTATCATTATTTTCCATTTATTTGCAATTGCACGAATCAAACTTTAGATTTCCTTAAATTGAATATTAAATCAGACCACTGATTATCACAACTCAGTCCATACCAAATCAAAAATATATATATATATATATATATATTATTTTTATATTTTATAATATATATTATATATATATATAGATATATATATATATATGTATGTTTTATATATGTATTATATGTATACACACACCAAAGCACGCACACACAACACACACACACACAACACACACACCAACACAACACACCACACACACACAAAACCACACACACACACACACATAATATATAATTATATTATATATATTATATATATATTAATTATATATATGTTAATCATATTTATATATATATATATATATATATATATATATTAAAATATAATATATATAATATATAGTCTGTGGGGTGTGTGTGTGTGTGTGTGTATGTGTATGTGTGTGTATGTTGTGTGTGTGTGTGTGTGTGTGTGTGGGGTGTGTGTGTGTGGTGTGTTTGTGGCATGTTTGTTTGTTTCTGTAAAAAACATTGACACAAAAAAAAACGGAATTCAAATTTAACTTTCTGTCAGACAAGAAAAAAAAAATTTAATAGACAAACCTTTTCTCGTCAAGAGAGACTGTAGGAACTAAAATGGTCGGCCCCGGGGCGGTTCAACAAAAACAGCTCTGATAATTATTTTAAAGCTTAAAAATAGGCAATTTCTTAAATTTTTTGGGAAATTTATAAAGGAAATATTTGTCCAAAAAAATGCTAACTTTTTTTCTGTCGCCCTGTCCATATGTATAGCATATGCAGGTAGTGCATGCTTCCCTCTCGTAGTTAATTTTGCCACGGTCAGGGTCACTGCTTGGGAAATCCTCCCCTTCCAGTGCGTGTCGTTAATGCAAGCAAAAAACCGAATTCTTTTAAAACGTGTAACCAATTGAGTAAAATAATCCATTTCTCCACCGCCCTTCTGCATTTAACTATGAAGCTTCAAACTCGAAAAATAAAGTTAAAAATAATAAGGTGATATTCCGTGTAAACATCCCGTTTTCCTTAATTAAAAAACGCAAAATATTGTTCTGAGAGAGAGAGAGAAAAAGAGGAAAGAGAAAAAGGAAGGAGAGAAAAGGGGAGAGAGAGAGAGAGAGAGAGAGAGGAATAAAGGGAGGGGGCAATTACAAAAAGATAGAAAACATAAGTCCCATGAGTCACAAAATGGTCGCCATATCTGAAAAGGGGCTTTAAAGAGGTCCCAAACTTACGCATCAAATTTCGTTTACGTCTCTGTTTGGATGAGGTCTTTACAGGAACTCTGCTCTTACGTGGGTCTGTTTTAAATCTTTTTAATTTTATGTTTTATTTTTAGTTATTTCCCCTCTCTCTCCTCTCCTCCCCCCTCTCTCCCCCCTCGCTCTACTCTCTCTCTCTCTCTCTCTCCTCTCTCTCTCTCTCTCCTCTCCCCCCTCTATGATATCATTATTTTTTTAAAATTTTCTCTTATTTTAAAGACCTATATGATTTATTAAAAATTCTCCTAGTTTTATTATAAAAACAAAGTATTTATAAAACATTTTATGTCACAAAATTTAAAAAAGAAACAAAACCTTTAAACCCTCTTTGTTCCAGCCCCTTCGCTGAATTACACGTTTTCAAATGAAATAGTGATTTCATTGACTCTAAAGTTTTGGGAAAGCGATTTTTTTTTTCACTTTTTATTTATTGCTCTAAAAACGTATTTTTTTTTTTTTCTTTGTGCAGAGACCCCGTTCTTCCCCGTTTCAGCAAACATTGTCCTGTTTTTTTCCCCTTTTTTCTTTATTTTTTATAGTCTCCTTTTAATGAAATATGATTTTTTTTCCCCCCCGACATTAAAAGCTTGCAAATTTTATCTATATTCCCGATGACACGCTGTTTTCCTTTTCCGTGGCAATGAAAATTGATTAAAAAAATTCAGAATTCTTAAGTTAAATTCATTAATAATATCGCAGTTTTTTAGGGTGGTTTTAATTAGAACATATTTGAATACCAAGACAATAAAAACTGTTGAAACAATGAATTTTGTTTAAAATGATATGAGGAAACTTTTTGATAAACTTTTTCTTTTTTCTCCCATGTAATGAATTAGCCCCCGTATGGCGGATAAAAAAAAGATGGGGCCTTTGATATTCTTATTATCATTGTTTTATCATTATCATTTTTTTAAATTTATTTTTAATGTTTTTTTATTGATATTATTTGGGATTATTCTGCTGTTTTTATTACCAGTTCATTTTTATTTTACATCATTATCATTGTTATTTCCATCATCACCATCATCATTTCATCTCTTATCTCATCTCATCATCATCATTATCATCTCACGTCATCGTTGGTCATCGTCATGGTCATCACATCACATCACATCATCACATCATCATCCATCATCATCCATCATCATCATCATCATCATCATCATCAACTCAAACATCATCATCCAAAACATCATCATCATCATCATCATTATCGTTATCTTAATCACTCCGCATCGTCATCTTCATCATCTCATCGTCGTCATCATCTCATCGTCATCTTCATCGTCATCTCATCGTCTCCCTCTCATCAAACATCATCATCTATTAGTATTATCATTATCATCAAAAAGCCTGCTATCCCTGATTAGCAAAAAAAAATTAGCATGCCTAAAAACAGTTGACTGCAAAGATTTTCACCCTTTTTTTCCATATTTATTTTCTTTAAAATTTTAGCAAAAAATTCTTCTGATAAACTTTCTTTAAAAAAGGGAAAAGAACTAAACCAAAAAGAGTTAATAATATATATTTTTTTTTTCAAACCACAAAACTAACCGGGGCTCACTCAGCATGGAATCGCTTTGCCAGCAGTGCTTTAAACGGAATTGTCTGTTAATCTTTTACCTAAAAACAAGGAAAATTTCCCAAATATATCTCACAGGAAAGGGGCTTCCAACTTTGACCCTATGGGCCAAAAGCAAGAATTAGTCCCTGCATTTAGGTTTGAAATGTCTTTTCGCACAGCTTAATTGAAATGAATTTTCAACATCAACATCGCTTCAAAAAAAAACAAAAAAGGAAACTAAACAGTCAAAAGCTAAAAAAAAAAAAAGAAAAAAAAAAAAATAAAAAATGAAAAAAAATAAACCTCATAATATTATCATATCATACCATGTTATAAGTGAAGCTGATTTAAAATAGCAAGTTACACTAGTTTTTTCCGTCCCCAATACCCTTTCGTAAATA
>NC_051395.1:8835671-8838171 GCF_015228065.2 Penaeus monodon
TTCAAGAATCTATCCATTCATAGAGCCAACATTTAATGTACCAATTCTCATTCTTTGGACTCGCTCCTTTAACCGTGCCCGTCCATTTTGGCATGGTACCCCTTGCCCATATTTAGAAAGGGTAAGATGAAGCTTATCCGCGTTGCTTTAACAGGGTACGCCCTGGCTGTTTACTTGTAAGTGGTATATGCTTTCCATAGTTAAACGTGGCTAGGTTTTTATGGATAGGATGCCATTCCGTACACCAACCCTCTCTATTTAGCCAGGATTAGGACCGGCACCATTATTGTTTTATTATTATTATTATTATTATTATTATTATTATTATTACAATTGTTTTGTTGTTGTTGTTTTTGCTGTTGTTATTTTGCTGTTGTTGTCGTTTCTATTTTAGTTATTGATTATTATTATTATAAGCATTGTCATTGTTATTATCATTATCATTGCTATTATTAGTAGTACCAATATCGGCATTACTTTTATTATTATTATTACTATCATTACTATCATTATCAAAATCATTATCATTATCCTTTTTATTTTCTTTATCACGAACATTCTCAATATCGTCATTATTATCAATGTTATCTTCGTTATTATTCCTATTATCAATATTATTGTTATTATTACCATTGTTGTTATCTATTGTTATCATTATTTTGCGTTATCTGTTATTATATTATCATTATATTACCATTACCATTATCATTAACATTTTCATATCATAATCATAATCAAAATAATTTTCATTATCATTTTCTTATCAGCATTATTATTATCATTATCATTATCGGTATCTTTACCATCATTATCATTATTGTTAATAGTAGTATCATTATTATTATTGAATTTTGTTATTAGCATTATTATCTACATTACCATCATTATCATTATTATTAGCATTACTATAGTAATAATTATTCATATCATTATTATTATTACTTCTCTTTTCATTATAATAATAATAATAATAAAAATAATAATAATAATAACTATATAATATTATTATTATTATTATTATTTTATTATTATTACTATTACTATTATTATTATTTCTAATATCATTTTTGTCAATATTTTTTTTACCATTATTATTTTTATAATACTGCTATTATTATCATTATCATTATTATCATTATTTTTTTTATTATTATTATTATTATTATCATTATCATTATTATTATTATTATATTATATTATATTATTATATTATTTAATTATATTATTATTATTACTATTATTATTATCATCATCATCATCATTATCATTATCATAATTAGTACTATAATTATCAGTATTACTGTATTATCATTCTTATCATTATTTCTATCATTACTGTTATTCACTGTTATCGTTGTATTTTTTCTGTCATTATCATTATTATTATTATCATTTTTACCATTACTACTACTGCTACTACTACTATAATCATAACTGCTTTTATTATTATTGCAATCATTATTGTTATTATCATTATCACATTACAGTATCATTAAATATATTATTATCGTATAAAGAAATTTAGTATCAGATAAAGTATAATCATCATTACCACTATTATCATTAAGATTATTGTTAAAGTATTATTGACAACACTAAAATTAACATTGTTATTATCATTGCTAATATAACATTTATCCTCAGAATAATGTTTTGAGTTGTTTATTGTTGTTATTGTCGTTATTATTATCATTATCATCATCAATTTTTTTTCTTTTTTTCTTAGAGCGCTCATGAAATATTTTGATAATCATATATTATTTTATCATTAATATCAAATATTAGCATAGAAAATTAATTACTAGATATATTTTGCATAAAACGTTTATAAACATGTGAATGTTTTAAAAAAAAAAAAAAAAAATGTGCGCCAAAACAGATGCAGGTTGCTTACAAACATGATACGAATTAATACAAAAAGAGGTGCTTACTCTTAACGCCCTTGAGGGGCATTTACTCCTCCTGTTTACTTGTTCAGTCAATTTATTTTCCTCGGAAATATACAACATTTAAAGACTACTGTGCAGTGGCCGTTCGCACTGTTCTCTTTGTGCAAACAACCTCTACTGCATTTCTAGGCTTCGGTCAACCGGCTAGTGGTTTCTGAGACAGATAAGTCGCCTTCACGATTTTTTCGAGTTCGTGTGTGTGTGTGTGTGTGTGTGTGTGTGTGTGTGTGTGTGTGTGTGTGTGTTGTGTGTGTGTGTGTGTGTGTGTGTGTGTGTGTGTGTGTGTGTGTGTGTTTCTTTAGGAGACTAAATCTCCAACCTTAGAAAAAAATTATCGTTGAATTGATGTTGTCTCACTGTGTTAAATAGTGCCAGTCAGGAATCCTTGGAATGTCATCCTAGGAAACAGTTTGCAAAGGAATCTCAGTCGTATTCACACAGACAGACAGACATATTCCCCTCCTCAGCCCACACACACGGACAAATGCACAAAGAGGTTTACATTCCACGTACGCGCTCTCATACCTGTATGCTAAATATTGGAAATTATT
>NC_051395.1:8848171-8850671 GCF_015228065.2 Penaeus monodon
AAATGCACCTCAGGCTATAGAACTCCAGCCTTATCGCTGTTGAAGCCGAAATTTTTGTATCGTGTAAGTATGTAAAAGTCTCTCCTCATTCCTGTCTGTTGGCATTCACTCACTTAGTTCAGGCAAGGGTTTCTTGCAGGATAATTAAGTTCATTTATATATTTTTTGGGGGGATGAGTTTGATGGAGATCGGTTTAATGCATGTTGAGTGTGCAATCATGAGTCATTTATGTTTTTGGGATCATAAATTTGGTCGCAATTTTGAAGAAACGTTGTATAAATATTCTCAAGGAGCGCTCCATCGATCCAGAGACAGGAAATTTATTGTATAATGAATAATCTATTTAAGTAAGTCTCATGATATGATTAATTTATCTCGCATCTACCAACACTGCAAGAAAACAATTCACTCTTTCGAATGAAATTTACGCCCTTCCGTTCATATTCTCCAAGATTACTAGGGTAGGTGGCACTGTGGACAAGACATTCAACACCTTATACTCCCATCACTATAACTTTCATACTCACCATAACCCCTGTGCCTCACTTTAACACCTCGTGCTGAAATATGTGGCAGGTAAATTTTATGGTTTACTGGAAATCAATATGTAATTCTGTGAGAACATGTTATTGGCAAACTGACCGTGTGAAAAGACTTCATGGCCTGATCAGGTAGCGTGATGAGTTGGTGACCAAATGAAAATACATGAGGATTGATCGTATGATACGAGGATAAATATGTATGCAGCCCCCCACCCCCCACCCCACCCCCCCCAAAAAAAAGCGTGAGATCTGAAGCGCGACCTCTTTTGGCGTGACGTCCTCATGCATGTATGGTGCAGGTGGTCATAGTGATTCCTTTGATTAGAAACATGAGCAGAAGCATTCGTAAGCTTATGTCAATTCTCATTACGAAGATATGGGAGATTTATAGGTGAATTGACATCGCATATACGCCCATTTTGCATTTCCTATTACCAATGCCACCTGTTTAAGAGCTAACAATCCAACCGATTGTAATATGAACAGATACAATGCAATGAAACTCAGTGACTAGGAGCATTTGACACTTATTACGAAGAAGAGAAAGGGTCTAAGTGGCTCAGTCAAGTGGCACGAATAGGACTAGGAATGGAACTCTTATGTCCTTTGTTAAACCTATTTTGCTAAAAACAGAAACGCGGAAGGCCTAAGCAAAGTTTTTCCACAATACAACCCTTATCCGGGAGCTGGAGAGGGTTATTGCTCTGAAATCGAAAAGAGGTAAATTTTTTTCTTGCTGGTAAAGCGCTGTGGGCTGAAAAAAGAGAGAGAAAACAAAAACTCTTGTCATTGTGATGAAACGTAAGAATTTCCCGAATTTGATCACCCATCCGTGCTTTTATTGAGCACCGATGTTTTTATATATATATATATATAAAGATAAAGCATGCGACTACATTTTCCTGACTGTTTTTTTCTTCTTCTTCTTTTTTTGGCTCAAATAAATCCTCTTTGTTGCAATAGTGATGCCCTGACTTGGATTATCCATGAAAAAGGATGAAATATGTGTTGCAGAGATAAAACTTTCTGCAATAGGATTCTATCAACATCCGTCTAGTTCACTTCATGTTTCTTATTCTTTTTCCCTTTCATATATATATTTTTTTTTAACTCGCTCCCCCTACGGCCCTCCCAGCACCACGTCATATCCAATTCTTGTGTTATTTTCTTTAGAACTGTAACCCTCCCGTCACATATTTTCAACTCTGACGCTCCTTTTAGGTCCAACGGCCTCTTCCCCCATTCCTGTTATTCCAGCCTCTTGTGGCCTGGCGGATGTACATTTTTTTTTTCCACTCTATTCTTTATTTTCTTTTCACGTTGCTATTTTTGTGTTCACATTTGTTTTCATTCTGGTTTTCGTCTTTTTTTTTCTCTCTTTTTTTTCTTTTGTATATCACATGCAAAGGAAAACTTCATTCGCTTCACAATATTAGATTCTGGTGCTTCGAGCCTTCATTTTCACCATGATTGTTCTCATTACTCTAATGGGCAAGGTAGATTCCGCCCCCGGGAGACCCCTTCCCCACTCCCATAATAGGCTCACAGGTACCTCTTATAATGCCGGAGTCGTCCCCACTAGACCGAGTTTAGCGCAATCTTCTCTCCTCGCCCCTCCCTACCTCCCCCCTTTCCCCCCTTCCCCCCCTTTCCCCCTTCCCCCTCTGCACTGCCTTGTCAGCATCACGTGCACATCCATCTGAGGCACTATCAGCCGGGGTACTACTCGCTCGCATTTCGTTTTCTGTTTACGATGTGTACCCTCTGTGGCTCCCTCGCATACATTTTTTTTTTTAGTTCCTCTCTTCAATATACCGTCTCTCCAATATGCCACCTGTCTTTCTTTCAGTGTCTCTCTCCTCGGATTTCTCTTTTTATTCTATTCCTCTTTTTTTTATATTCTTTATTTTTTTTTGGGGGGGAGGGTTTGTTTTTTGTTTTATTTTTTTTGTTTACG
>NC_051395.1:8855671-8865671 GCF_015228065.2 Penaeus monodon
ACATGAACCTACCTTTAAAAAAAAGGGAAGCTGGAAATATATTTTTATAAAATATAATATATATATATATAGGTTTTAAATATGGGTGGTGTGGGGGTGGGGGGTTTGTGTTTGTGTGTGTGTGTGTGTTTTGGGGTGTGGGTGTGGGTGTGTATGCATATATATACATATTTATATATATATATATATAAAAAATATATATATATAATATAAAATATAATATATAAAATAATATATATATTATATTTTATATAATATATTATATATCTTAAAATTTATAATAAAATAAAATTATTTTTGGGATGTATTAAAGGGATATAGGCAAAATTTTAATATATAATTAATATTTTATATAATATAATATATTTTTTTTTAATTTTTTAAAAATTATATATAATATTTTATAAATATTATATTTTATATTTTATAAAAATATTATATTAATATAAAATATATATATATAATAATATATATATATTTTATAAAGGGTTATATATAGGTAATAAAATATAAGGATATATAAAACATATTTATATTTATATTATATATATATATTATATAAAATAAATAAATATATATATATATAATATTATTTTATATATATAAATATAATATAAAATATACATGTATATATTTTTGGGGCACACACCACAAAACACACCACACACACCAACACACACACACACACACACACACACACACACACACACACACACACACACACACACACACACACACTATACTTTATGCTAATGACAAAACGGATGAGGGAAACGGGGCAAACAGGCCTTCAAATGGCGGCATTCAACTCAAAATTTTAAATTTTTTTTTGATTCTTAACGCCCCAATCAGCCCAAGCTGCAGAATTTTCTCCATGCTAAATGGGTTCTTTTGGAAAAAGCATTGCTCGGGGTTTCCAAAATGGGAGTCCCGGGGGAAGAGATTTTAATTTTGGGCTGCTCTATCTTCTGAAATTGCATTCTCTCTTTTTTATAGGCAGCGAAGTCCTCAGAGTTGACTTCCTAATTACTTTTCGTCGACCCCAAACTTTGGTCGACACCCTTTGCACCCAGTTTTTTATATACTGCTCCCCCCTTTCCCGGGGGTTTTGGGGTTTATAACCTTGGGTTCCGGGGGAAGGAATGGGTTTATTTCCCGTGGTCCTCTCGTGTCGAAAAGGACTGTGTCGACTCGTGTTTGATTTATTACTTTACGACGTGATAAAAAAAGAAAGAAAAAATATGAGAAAAAAAATTATAAAAATACTGTAGGTATATATTGTGGGTTGTAGGGTCTGCTGTGTGTTTTTGCACATTTGAAACATCGAATTATAGCTGGGTATTTTTTCTGTTTAACCCCTTCTTGCTTTTCCCCTTTTTTTGTTGTTTTTTTAAAGTAATTTTTGTTTTTTTGTTTTTCTCTGTTTTTTTTGGGCGTATCCTTTTTAAAGGGGGAAATTGAGGAAAATTTTCATTTCTTTACATCCGGAGACCCAAAAACTTTCCCGGGAAAAAATTTATAATGCCCCAAAGGCGTTTTTTTTTAAAAGGGTTTAAAAATTTCAAAAACTTCGCCACAAAGAGTTTTTTAATGTATCAAATAAAATAGGAGGGGGGGAGCTTTTGGCGAAAAAACTCAGGGAAAAATGGGACCCTTTTTTTCCCCCAAAACTCTTTTACCCTTTTCAAATTTAAAATTATTGACTTTTTTAGTTTTTTAAATTCTTTCTTGAGAACTGTAATTTAACAGATATTTGTATCTGGAACACACCAGCAGGAATAAAATTTGTTAATGATATCTCTGATACATTTTATATGCAACTGAGTCTTGTATCCTCTGACCGCAAACTTGCTTGTATAATAGCAATGTTTCCGAAACTTTGGAGTCTGAAGGAATCTGAAACTTAAGGAAACCGATTCTACAGAATATGTGTATATATATATATATATAAAAAAAAAAAAAAAAATTATTATTTTTTATATATTATAAATATATTATATATAAAAATATATTTTATATAATATTTGTGGGTGTGGGTGTGTGGGGTTGGTGTGGGGTGTGTGTGTGTGTGGTGTGTGTGTTTAATATTATTTTATATATATATATATTTTATATTTTATATAAAAATATTATAAAATATAAATATAATTTTATAAAAATTTAAATTTATATATATAAATTTATTTATTTATTTATTTATTTATTTTTTAATATATGTATGTATGTATATGAAATAAAAGTATGTGTGTTTTGTGGGGTGTGGGGTTATGTTTTGTGTGTGTGTGTATGTGTGTGTGTGTGGTGTGTGTGTGTGTGTGTGGTGTGTGTGTGTGTGTGTGTGTGTGTGGGTTGTGGTGTGGGTGCATATATTGGGTGAAATGCATATACAACAAAACACACACAAAAAACCCACACATATTATAAAATACTCCCAATCCCTATATATATATATATATAATATATATATATATAATATATAAAATAAAAATTTTTTTAAATATATACATATATATTTTTAAATTTATAAAATGTCTTATATAAACCCAATAGGGGGTAAACTAAAGAGTTATGGCAAAAATTTTTCCCAAAAACCGAAAAGCGGGAAAAACCATAGTTTCGCCCGCTATTGAACTATATATTATATATATTTTAAATATATATATATATTAATAAATATATATATTATATATATATATATATTTTCCTTATTTTTAATTTTAAAATATATATTAATTATTTTTATTTTAATATTTTATATATATATATATTTTTATATATAATATATTTTATATAAATATATATATAATATAATATTTTGTATATGTAATATATCCCACACCACACACACACACCCCCATATATATATATATATATTTTAATTTTAATAATATATATATATATATATATATATTAATATATATTTTATATATATATATAGGGATTTTTTTTTATTTGTGGTGTGTGGTTTTGTGTTTTTGGTATGTGTATGTGTATTTTGTATGTGTAGGTGTTGTGTATTTTGTTGTGGGGGGTTTTGTGTGGGGTGTGTGTTTTGGGGTTGTGTGTGTGTGTGGGGGTTTTGAAAACTTTGTGTGTATAAAAAACCCCCCCCCACACACAAGCACGCACACACACACACCCCACACACACACACCCCCACCCCAAAACCCCCACACACATGTATATATGTATGTATTATATATAATATATTATATATATATATATAATAATATTATTTTATTATATAAAATAATAAATATATTTTATATATTTTATATATATAATAATATATATATATTTTATATATAATACGTATAAAATTCTATATTTTGGGTTACGCATAGACGCCAAACAAACACACACACACACACCCCCCACCCACACAAAACCACCACCCCCCACACCCACACCACACACCCCACAACCCACACACACACACACACACAAAACAAAACCCCCCCCCCCACCCCACAGGGCACACAAACACACGCACACCCCAAACACACACCCACACAAAACACACACAAACACACACACACCACCAAACACAAATAAAATTTATATATATTATATAATATATATAATATAAAATTTTAAATTTTAAATATAAATAATATATTATTATAAAATAAAATAACATAGAAAGTTTTTTCAATACATACATATATAATAATATAATTAAATTTAAAAAATAGATATATATAAAATTTTATATAATTTTATAATATAATATTTTAATATATATATTTTGTATATATTATATAGATAAGTTTTATAATTTTAAATAATAAATAAAGATATAACATAACATATACTTTAAATATAATATAATATACATACAAATATATATTTATATATATATATTATATTTTAATAAATATATAAAAATTTTGTACATAATATATATATATATATATTTTATATTTTAATATAAATATATATAAAATATATTATATATATATATTATAATATTTTTTTATATATATATGAACACGCACGTACACATTAGGTAGATTGTTATAAGGGAAATTTATATAGATAAGGGAAATATTTTAATTAGGGTTTTGGGGGAGCTGTTGTAAAAACTTTCTTTTGTGTTTTTAAGGGAAAAAAGTGGCACGCAGAAAACCCCTGGGCGTTTTCTACGGCTCCGGCGGTAGGCAGCTCCCGACTCTGCAGCGTCCTACCGCGACGAAGGTCACTTGGGAGCACCAGGGAGGTCAAGGAAATGTCCTCCGAGAGGCCTGTAGGAAATGTTGGGGGCCTGTAGGGGATCGGCGGATGGGCAGGAAAAACCGTCCGACCGACGTTTAAACCGAGTCAGGAAGGTTTTTGAGGGGGAAAGGGAGCCACCCCCGGTTGAAAAGGGTTTCCGAAGAAAAAACCCAAAGGAAAAAAAGGAAATATAATAATTTTTAGTGAATTTTGTAAACGATATAAATCTTATTAAGATAAAAATTTTTAAAAAATTTGGGAAATACATTTTTATTTATAATAGATAATAGCCGGCTTCGAAGCAAAAGGTTTTCCGTGGATCGGAAAATTGCTTGTCGTTCGCTGCTGCTTTATGACAATATTGAAGATCCCAGAAATGTTTTCTCTAATGCACGATGCAGTTTATTATTATGAGTAATGTTTTTCATTTAGGAAACTAAGGTATATAATCTCTTGAATAATGTCGAGTAGAATTTTGTAAATGATAATAATCTTCTTCTAGACAGAAGTTTAACAAATTAAAAAACATTTTTATTCATAATAATAATTTTTTTCCCTAGTTTTTTCCTTTTTCATTTGAAAGACCTTTGGGTTTTTTCCCCCTATTTTTTGGTTTTTTTTTTTCGATCAAATGTCACAAATATTAAAAAGGGTTTAAAAAGTTTATTTTTTTATTTTCCCCCGCACGGGTTGGGGGCGAAATACCCGGGGAAATTTATTTTTATCCCTACCAAAAACTATTTGTGATATTATCAACGTGTTGTGATAACTTTTGAAGCATAGTTGATAACTGATTTTTTTTTTTGTGTATGTTTTACCTATTGTGTTACTTCAGTGTAATCATTGTCAGCCAAGAAGAGCTGTTATTCTCTGTAATGATACACAGCGTTCCTACTTATTTAATACAAACATATTCCTACCTGAATTACGTCAGTCATACTGACCGGTTAGTTAATACTTATTATACTTATTCTTTTAATAGAGTTAGTTACAAGCTTCGAAGCAAGTAGAACATAACATGCTGACTTCACCGTCAACGCGTATCATAAAAACTAAATGACACAAAAATTGGGGGAAATTTGAAACATGGGTTTTTTGCTGCTATGGCATTAAAGAAAGCCCATAAAAATTTGCAAAAATTGGAAGGGCCCGTAACACCCGGGATCTTAGGTGACCCTGTTTTTTCGTGCTTAAGCTCAAAGTAGTTTTTAAGGATGCAACTTTTTTTAAAAAAAAAAACAAAATCACCCCTTTAAAATAGTCTATCTTTAAATTTAAAAAAAAAAAAAAAAAAAAAAAAAAAAAAAAAAAAAAAAGTAAAAATAAATACAAAATTAAACCCTTTTAAATTTAAACCCCGTTTTTACAGTTTTTAAAAACCAAATCTTAACCCCCTACCCGGATAGTTTCTCAGGCATATGAGAGACCCCACCAGTACGAGTTACATTAACATACTATATCACTTCATTCACCCCTATTCCCCCCCCGCTCCTCTTTTCCCCCTGTCCCCCACCCCTTAAACCCCAGTCAAACCCCTCGCCCTTTTCACCCCCAATCCCCATCGACCCCACCATCACCCAGAAGAAGGATCACTGTGTCAGCCGGCAGATGCGCCAGTACAAGACAAATAGCCTTTTTTATGCACCTGGTAAATCTGCTTCGATAAGAAACTCAAATCTATCTTCGCGTGATACAAAATTTCAATTTGAGAGTCAGTCCTTCCAGTGTGTGTGAAGGAGTGATGAGGGGGTGTGTGTTAATTTTGGGTTTTGTGCTTCCGAGTGTTTTGTGTATTGGTGTGGTTTTGTGTTAATGGGTGTCAGTGCTTCCCCGGGGGTTTTGTGTGTTTGGGTTTTTTTGTGTGGTTTTGTGCGGCGTGCGTGTGTTGGGGGTTTGTGTGTGTGTTGGTGTGTGTGTGGTGTGGGTGTGTGTTTGTGTGGTGTGTTGTGTTGTGTGTGTGTGGTGTTTGTGGGGGCGTGTTTTGCGGTGTGTGTGTGTGTGTGTATGTGTGTGTGTGTGATTGTATCTGATTTCTTCCCTAAGTCACCCTCGATCTTCATATGTCAATCTCCCTCATCCTCACGAAAATAATTATTGAATCTTTGGGGGTTCCAAAGTTTGTGTCAATAATAGTAGCCTAACAAACGGGAAAGGGTTTTTAAACCCATTCAAATCGGGTTTGGGGTTTTCTACGCAGAGGGGGCCTGAAAAGGGTGGAATGACTTTGTATTTTGTAATTTTTTAGTTTTTGGGTATATAATAAACCAAAAAACCCCCAACACACACCAAAACACCCACACACAACACACACACACCCCACACACACACACAACACACCACACCCAATATATATAAATACATTTAATATATTTTATAAATATATATATATATATATATATATTTTAATATATATAATAATATAAGGTATATATATTAAAACAAGATATAGATAGATAATAGATAGATTTTTTATGTTTTTACAAAACACATATATATGTGTGCCCTATATATTGTATATACATTTAAAATTTTAATATTAAAATATAATATAATATATATTTATATAAAATATATTGAAGATAGATAGATTTTGATGAAGGGTAGATGATAGATAGAAGTAGATAGATTTTTTTTTTTGTTTATACACATTTATAGGGTATACACACACATTACACACCCACACACACACCCTCACACCCCACACACCCCCACACACACACACACCCACACACCCACACACACATTTAGATTATATAATTTTATAAAAATATATATATATATATATATAATTTTATATATTTTGATATATAAAAAGTATATTTAAAATATATTAAAATAGATATAAAATAATAGATATTATTATTTTTAAAAAAAAAATTTTTTTTAAGGGCGCCCCGGGGGCCCAATGGTTTGGGGCGTCGGGTCAAAACTGTCCGACGGCAAACTTTTGTTCGAGGGGTTTGAGTCACCCGGGCGGCGCGTTGTTCCCTTGGGCAAGGGAAAATTCACCTTTTGGGGGTTGGGCCCGCCTTGCCCTTGGTGGATTTAAACCCGCCCCAAATCAGGGCCGGGTAAATAGAATGGTGAATCGGGAAAAAAAAAAAAAAAAAAAAAAAAAAAAAAAAAAGGGCGGAAGGGAAGGGCAAACCCCCCGCTCTAAATTGCCAAGAAAAAAATGGGAAAAACCCCATGATCGTCAAGGCCGCGTGGCCCAATAGTTTTGAGGTCGAAAATTCAACAATGTTACGAAAGGGAATCTGAGTTCGAGGGTTTTTAGGTTTAACCCCCCGGGGCGTTTTTTCCCTTAGGGGAAGGAATTCACCCCCGATTGCCCCCTAGCCCCTGGGGACCAAACCCCCCAATTTATGCTGGTCCCAAAACCCCCGGGTAAAAAAGGAAAAAAGAAATTTCCTAAAAAGGAACACCGGGACTCTCCCCTGGGGAAAAGGAAATGGGGACCCTACCACGTACTCACTCCAAGAGCACACAAAAATGAAAACTACAATTTAATATCAAACTGTGACCACGGCCCTCAGACATGAATATCGTTAAAAGAAGAAAATATAATATAGACACACATATAAGTTATATGTGTTGTTTTAAAATATTATATAATATAAATATATAATATATAAAAATTATATATACTTTCAAAATATGTATAATTTCATACCCAAAATACATATACCAAAAACACACCCCACACACACACACACACACACACACACACACACACCCCACCCCGGGCACACACACACACCCAACACAACCCCACCACACACACCAACACACACACCCCCACACACCCCACACACAACAACCCCCCGCACACACACAACACACAACCCCCACACACACACACAAACCCCACATATAAAAAATATATTTAAATTATAATTATATATATAAAATATATATAAAATATAATTTTTTGGTGGGTTGTGGGTTGTGTGTGTGTGGGGTGTGTGTGTGTGGTGTGTGTGTATGGTGTGTGTGTGTGTTTTGGGGTTTTGGGGGTGTGTGTGTGTGTGTGTGTGTGTGTGTGGTGTGTGTGTGGTTGTGTGTGTCTGTGTTTATTTACCCATTCCTTTATTTCCTTTTTTTTCTTATTTGATGAATGTATTTTGTATTTTTTTTTAATTTATAGGTGTTTTATTTTTTAATTTATTTCATGTTTTAAAACAGCCCCCCCCCTGCCCAATATTTTGATGTCCCGGGAAAAATCAGCGATAAAAAAGTGATAAATAATGTATAAGTCGATAACGATATTCCAAAAAATTAACTTAAAATTCCCCAAATTGGGCTTTGGATATTATTTCCCGAAAAAAATGAGTTAATTTGAATGTTGTTTTTAAAAAGCAAAAACAACAGTAAGGAAAAAATTTAAAAAGGGTAATGATAATACATTAATAAAAACCCAAAAAAAACAAGATTTAATAATAGCGGTGATAGTGACAATAAGCAAAAGGTAAAAGAAGAAGATGAAGATGAAGATGATTATGATGATGATGATGACAATGACAGTAACATTCGGCGTAACAACATCAGTAATAATGATAGTAAAAGGGGAAAAAGACGTAAAAAGTAGCCCCAGTAAATTTAAATTGGATACTAGTCTAATTTTGTTTCTCAAAAAAACCCAAACCTCTTTGTTTCCCGGCCCTATTTAAAAATTATTCCTCTTTATCTAATGGTAAATTAAATTCCCCCCAACAAATCTTACAGACATTAGTAAAAGACCAAACCCCAGGAAAAACATGAGCATAATCTTCACACATTGCAATCTGTTCGCAACTGCAATATCCTTTGTAGATCGACCGAGAAGCGGTTGCTGCCCGAATTCCCCTTTCCCTTTCAGGGGGATTTTTTGGGAAATTAAATACAACAGGGCAGAAATTTTCTCCAAATACACAAAAAGGTGTAATGAAAACCCCAAAAAAAAACACACTTCCTTATTACTATACTAAACGTAAAATATTCCACTGATATCGAATGTCTTAATACAGCATTTAGCTTATATATACCTACATTTTAGAAATACGGGAACGATTCCCGACCTCCCCACATTGCAAACCGACCCTTGCCAAAATTCCGTCGTGTATTTGCAGGGACCTTGTTTTGGTGTCTAACCCCGGGAAAAATGGGGTTTCGTTTTAAACATTACACTCGCTGTGGCGGGGCTGGAACAGACGGAACTAATAAAGGCCTGTTAGTCAGGTACTTGTTTTAGGGTTATCAAGAAAATGGAAAGAGTGGTTTTTTTGATAAAAAATAAATAAACATGGATTTTTGAAAAAAGAAAGGGTGTAATTTGTTTGGCAAAGACGGCGATGGGTTTAAATTTTGAATGTAGGGGTAAAAAGGGGAGAGTTTTGATGTTGAAAAATTTCCCAAGGGCGCTATGATAAAAAGTTTAAAATTGAAGATAGTTTTTTGATGATGGAGGGGAGAGGGAGAGAGAGAGGAGAGAGGGAGGGGAGAGAGGAGAGAGAGAGAGAGAGAGAGAGAAAAAGAGAGAGAGGGGAGAATGGGGAGAGAGAGAGAATGGAAAAGAGAGGGGAATGAGGAGAGAGGGAATGAGAGAAAAGAATGAATGGGAGAGAAGAGGAGAGGAGAGAGGAGAGAGGAGAGAAGAAAAGGGGGAGAGAATGAGAGAGAGAGGGGAGAGAGAGAGAGAAGAGAGAGAGGGGGGAGAGAAGAGGAGAAAAGAGAGAGAGAGAGGGGAGAGAGGGGGGAGTTGTGTGCGTACGTATGTATGCATTTTGTTCTCAAATAATTTTTCAAA
>NC_051395.1:8934534-8937034 GCF_015228065.2 Penaeus monodon
TGAACATATACTAATAGTTAAATAATTGAACTTAATTTCTCGTCAAAACAAATAAAACTTAATTTTCTTTTTCACTAATAAGTGTTATAGAATGTGTGATTTATACGTAAATTGAGAACAAATTAAAAATCGTGAGACAATTAAAGAATAATAATTATCCTTCGATAACTTTTATACTGAAAGAAAGAAGGAGAATTAATAATTTACTATGATAAGAGAAAGTTAAAGGTTTGAACTTAACCTGAGAAATTAACAATTAAGTTTCCTCTTTACACTATTTCCATTAATTAAGATCCGAGTTTAATAAAGGCAACTCTCCATTAAGAGATAGTGGTTTGAGCAAGGTTGATTTTAACAAAATATATACATTTATATATATATTTGTGACTGTGTGTGTGTGTGTGTGTGTGTGTGCATATATATATATATATATATATATATATATATATATATATATAGATAGATAGATAGATAGATAGATAGATAGATATAGAATCCCCATCCCCCTCCTCCAATCCCCTTCCCTCTTCTCCAACCCCCCTCCCTCTCCCTCCCCAACCCCCTTCCCCCTCCCCCCAACCCCCCTCCCTCTCCCCCAACCCCCCCCCCTCTCCCCCAACCCCCCCCCCTCCCTCCAACCCCCCCTCCCTCTCCTCCAACCCCCCTCCCTCTCCTCCAACCCCCTCCCTCTCCTCCAACCCCCTTCCCCCTCCTCCAAACCCCCCTCCCTCTCCTCCAACCCCCTTCCCTCTCCTCCAACCCCCTTCCCTCTCCTCCAACCCCCTTCCCTCTCCTCCAACCCCCCTCCCTCTCCTCCAACCCCCCTTCCTCTCCTCCAACCCTCCTTCCCTCTCCCCCAACCCCCTCCCTCTCCTCCAACCCCCCTCCCTTCCCTCTCCTCCCTCCCCTCCCTCTCCTCCAACCCCCCTCTCTCCTCCCCCCCCTCCCTCTCCCAACCCCTCCCTCTCCTCCAACCCCCCTCCCTCTCCTCCTACCCCCCTCCCTCTCCTCCAACCCTCCCTCCCTCCCCCCCCCCCCTCTCCTCCAACCCCCCCCCTCTCCACCAACCCCCTTCCCTCTCCTCCAACCCCCCTCCTCTCCTCCAACCCCCCCCCCTCTCCTCCCAACCCCCTCCCTCTCCTCCTACCCCCCTCCCTCTCCTCCACCCCCCCCTCTCCTCCAACCCCCTTCCCCCTCCTCCAACCCCCTTCCCTCTCCTCCAACCCCCTCCTTCCTCCAAACCCCCTCCCTCCTCCAACCCCCTTTCCCCCTCCTCCAACCCCTCCCTCTCCTCCTACCCCTCCCTCTCCTCCCCCCCTTCCCCCTCCCCCCCCCTTACCTCTCCTCCAACCCCCCTTCCTCTCCTCCAACCCCCCCTCCTCCTACCCCCCCCCTCTCCACCCTCCCCCTCCTCCAACCCCCTCTCTCCTCCTACCCCCCCTCCCCCCAACCCCCTCCCTCTCCTTTCCACCCCCCCTTTCCCCCTCCTCCCAACCCCCTCCCTCTCCTCCTACCCCCCCCCCCTCTCCTCCAACCCCCCCTCCAACGTAAATGAGACAATTTGAATCGGGACATTAAAAATAATAATATCCTTCAAACTTTTATACTGAACGAAAAGGAAATATAATTACTATGAAAAAGAAGTTAAAGTTGCTTACCTCAGAAATAACCTTTAAATTTCCTCTTCCCTTCCTTTAAAATCCGTTTTGCCTCCACCCCCTTCCCTCTCCTCCAACCCTTCCCTCTCCTCCAACCCCCTTCCCCCTCCTCCAACCCCCTTCCCTCTCCTCCAACCCCCCTCCCTCTCCTCCAACCCCCTTCCCTCTCCTCCAACCCTTCCTCTCCCCAACCCCCCTCTCCTCCAACCCTTCCTCTCTCCAACCCCTCCTTCTCTCAAACCCCTTCCCTCTCTCCCAACCCCTTCCTCTCTCCAACCCTTCCTTCCTCAACCCCTTCCCTTCCCCAACCCCCTTCCCCCTCCTCCCAACCCCTTCCCTTCCTCCAACCCCCTTAGATGAAATAACCCGCAGACTAATTAAGAATGCTGCGAAAGTGTTGAATACTTCTTCTACAAACTCTGTACAAAAATATGGAATGAAAGAAAATGGCCAGAAGACTAGGTAAAATCAGTCTTTACTCCCATACCTAAAAAAGGTGACGCACTCCAATGCAACAATAATAGGACAATTACATTAATAAGTCACAGCAGCAAAATTTTGTTGAAAATTATTGCTGAAAGAATGAAGTTGAAGTTAAGAGAGGAAATTGCAGACGAACAAGCAGGTTTTCGCCCTGGAAAAGCTACCAGAGACCAGATTCTAAATTTAAAATTGATCATAGAGAAAAACAGAGAGCATCAAAAAGACCTATACCTGTGTTTCATCGATTATGTGAAAGCTTTTGATACTGTTGATCACAATATCCTCTGGAATAACATGAACGATATGAAGTTTCCAAAACACATCATCCAACTGATAAAAGCCATGTATGACCAACAACA
>NC_051395.1:8939601-8942101 GCF_015228065.2 Penaeus monodon
TTTTTTTTTTTTTTTTTTTTGGGGTGTGTGTGTGTGTGTGGTGGTGTGTGTGTGGGGGGTTTGGGTGTGTTTGTGTGTGTGTACTTCTATCTGTCTATCCAGCTATCAATTTATTTATTTTTTATCTATCTATTTAACCCTATTTCCGAATACATACATATATAAACATATATAAGTATCTTTATGTGAGTTTCTACAGAATTATAAAGAATTCAAAAAGATTTCTGAGCCCCTGCAACCATTTGCATAAAATCATCTGATCCAAGTGACACATATTCACGGGCGCAGCCGATTATTTCATCTTAGTAAAATCTCTACATCAACATTCCGGGTCAGAAGACAGAATATATCCAAGTAAACACGTTATTCCTTAAGAAAATGCCGAAAGCGGGGTATAGACCACTGTCCAGGATCTGATTAGAGGTCTCCCCGAAGAAGCACGCCCAGAAAAAGTTTAAAAACTCCCAAGGAAGTGTGCCAAAAGTGTTTATCGTGGACAGATAAGAAAAATGGTTGAATTTGTGCAAGAATCAGAGACATCCGTCTTCAAAAGAATTCTGTGGAGTGGTAACAGTGTGGCGTAACGTCCAGGACCTAAAATTGTCACACACACAAAAAAAAAAGAGTGCTGGGGTAGTTTTCGTGCTTTCCAAAAACAAGAAAAAAGAAAGTTAATAATGTTATAAACAAGGAGGATGGCGTGAGACCATGAAGAGTAGAATGCTACTGAATGCAAGAGAGGTTAATTGCTTTATTCATATATATATATATATATATATATATATATATATATATATATATATATATATATTATATATATATATATGTATATATACATTTTAAACATATATATATATATATATATATATATATATATATATATATATATATATATATATATATATATATGCACACACACACACACACACACAGACACACACCACACACACACACACACCCCATACACACACACACACCACACACACACACACCCACACACCACACACACACACACACACACACAACACCACACACACACACACACACATACACACACACACACATATATATATATATATAAATATATATATATATATAATATCTATATATATATATATATATATATATATTATATATATATATATATATATATATATATATAACTGCATTTAGTGGCGAAATAAAAATAAATAATAATTATATTTTGTCTATATCAGAATATATAAAGTTCATATGCTATAGAAAAACATGAAATGAAACACAAAGGAAGCAATGGAAACATAAATTACTGATTGTTTAATTCTCATACTCTATCTATACAAATAGGAATGGCTATCACTTTCGTTTTTCTTTTTTCGTTTTTTTTTAATCGATACACTGGAAAAAGAAACTGAGACGCACTGGTACTTCTTGGGTTGACTGATAAACATTTAGATTCATAATTCACTACAGTTAATGACACAAAATTGAGAAAGCGAGGAAAATGAATAACAGTAATGACATCAGGGCTTTTGATTGCGTAGGAAATAACCCCAATCAGAATTCCAATGAAGATCTCTGCAGTGATTAAAATGGCGAGTTAAATGCATTGCTGCTCAAGAACAGGGAGCAATTCAATGAATATCTCTCTATGTATGTGTGAATATATATATATATATATATATATATATATATATATATATATATAAAATATATATAAAATATATATATATATATATATATATACATATATATATACATACACAACACACACACACACACACACACACACACACACACACACACACACACACATACACACACACACACACACCACACACACACACACACCACACAACACATATATATATATATATATATATATATATATATAAAATATATATATATATATATGTATATATATATATATAATGTATATATATATATATATATATATATATATATATATATATATATATATATATATATATATATCATCATCATTTAACGGTAGGTTCATGTCTGAGCCGCCGTGGTCACAGCATGATACTCAATTGCAGTTTTCACGTTGTGATGCTCTTGGAGTGAGTACGTGGTAGGGTCCCCAGTTCCTTTCCACGGAGAGTGCCGGTGTTACCTTTTTAGGTAATCATTCTCTCTTATTTTATCCGGGCTTGGGACCAGCACTGACTTGAGCTGGCTTGGCCACCCAGTGGCTAGGTAGGCAATCGAGGTGAAGTTCCTTGCCCAAGGGAAACAACGCGGCGGTCGGTGACTCGAACCCTCGAACTCAGATTGCCGTCGTGACAGTCTTGAGTCCGACGCTCTAACCATTCGGCCACCGCGGCCTTGACGATCATGGGCTTCCATGATTTTTTTGGTAATTTAGAGCGGTGGTTTGCCATTGCCTTCAGCCCGTTTTTTTTTTTTTTTTTTTTTTTTTTTTTTTTTTTTTTTTTTTTTCCCCGAGTCACCATCTCTATTTACCCGGCACTGACTTGGGCTGACTTGGTCCCCCAGT
>NC_051395.1:8954601-8957101 GCF_015228065.2 Penaeus monodon
TCTGCCTGCTTGCTGTTATTATACATACATACATACATACATATGTATATATATATATATATATATATATATATATATATATATATATATATATATATATATATATATACATATATGTATATATATATACATACACACACACACACATATATACAATTTTATATATATATATAATATATATATATATATATATATATATATATATATATATATATATATATATATATATGTATATATATATATATATGCGTGTGTGTATGTGTGTGTGTGTGTGTGTGTGTGTGTGTGTGTGTGTGTTTGTGTGTGTGTGTATGTGTGCGTGCGTGCATGTGTGTGTGTGTGTGTGTGTGTGTGTGTGTGTGTGTGTGTGTGTGTGTTGTGTGTGTGTGTGTGTGTGTGTGTGTGTGTGTGTGTGCATATGTATACATATGTATATACATATGTATATGTATGTATGTGTATATATACACATACATACATACATATACACATACATGTGTGTGTGTGTGTGTGTGTTTGCGCGCGTGCGAGCGTGCGTGCGTGCGTGTGTGACACTAATCTGCGATCTCACACACCTACATTCAATTGCTGTGTAATAAACCTAGATTAGCAATTATCAGAACACTGTTATTATGTCCCTTTGTCAACCTAAAGATCTGACGCAATGTGGGATGACGGGCAAGAAAGAAACGAAGTAGCACAAAGGAGAGAAATCCGTAAAGAAGTCATCGCGGACCTTCGCACTAGATCCGAAAGAGACGAAGAACCACCAACAATGCCTTTGCCGCGCCCTCAGCTTGCTCTCGGGTAATGAAAGGATCACATATGACGCTGTTGGCTTTTGCAGAATTTCATTAGCAGAATGAAACTCTCGCTCAAAACTCAATTATATGCTGCGACTGATGGATGTTGCGTTTTTTTTTTTTTTTTTTTTTTTTTTTTGCTTTCAATCACGTAGAGTGATTAAGAGCTACCAGGAGAACACGCTAATTGGACGACACAATCAGCCAATTCTTCTTCTGAGAGAATATGAAACGAATCGTGGAGAAGTTATTATCACTTCGACAGAGACTGGCTTTGTGTGAAAGGGAAACAAAAAATTTCATTTGGTTATATACATGAATTTAGTTAAGAACCCATACATCGTGTATTTCCCTTTTCATCATCATTCTATACATTTCCTTTTATTAATCAAACAATATTATTATCTTTCTACTTATCTTCTACTTCCTATTAGACAATATTCAATCCATAATTAACAATAAACTCACCATAATTTTTATAGCGCCTGCTCGTCACGTACGCATGTGGGCTTAAATACATCACATGAGTGAGCAATTCCTAATCCGAAATGAAATGCAGGGAAGCACTCTTGCAGAAGAGAAAAACAAATTTTTCTGGTCTGAAAGAAGAAAAAAAAAGAAAATGTAAAGCCTATATAATCTTTAAGCGTCTTATTATTATCGCCATTATCATCTTATCAGTATTATGATTATCATTATCAACGTTATTATCATCATGACCGTTTTCTTTACTATCAGTGTTATTATTATCGTTATCATTATTAACATCATTATCATTATTGTTATTATCATTGTTATTATCATTGTTGTTATTATCATAATTATCTTCATTATTTCTATTCTTATAATTTCCATCAGTGTTATTATTATTGTCATGATTTTTATGTTTTTATTAATATTATTATTATTATTATTATTATTATTATTATTATTGTTGTTATTATTATTACCACTATTGTTATTATTATCAATATTGATATTATTCATTATTATCACTATAATTTTATCAATATTACTATCCTTATTATCATATATCAATATTTTTATCATTATCATTATTATCATTATTACTGTTTTATTTTTTATTATCATTAATATTGCCATTATTATCATCATCATTATAATTTAAAGCATTATCATTTTTATCATCATCATTATCATCATCATCTTTATTATTACTACTATTAGGATTGTCATTATTATTACTATTATGATTAAGATTATCATAACCATTATCATCTTCATCAGTAGCAGCAGCAACAACAATCGTCATCACACACACACACACACACACACACACACACACACACACACACACACACACACACACACACACACACACACACACACACACACACACACACACACACACACACACACACACACACACACACACACACATTTCTGACAATGTTATAATCGGAACCGGTTAAATACATCTCTTTATTGTGAAAACATTCATTTTCATTCATGCCTATTCTACATTTGTCAGCATGAATGCGGCTCCTCATTATCATTTGCATTATCAATATCGTCACCACCATCTTCACCATCGGTATTATCATTATCATAATTATTAATGTTATCATTATCATTTATTTCAGGCTTTACCAGCACAGTGACATTCGTTATACGGTAACTCACGTTTAATATCTGCTTCATCTGTATCATAAGCACTATAGCTCTTTTTATAATTA
>NC_051395.1:8967101-8974601 GCF_015228065.2 Penaeus monodon
ACATTCCACGCAAGAACGCATCGACAAGGAAGCACAATGATTTGCAATAAGGAGTCCGAGGGGGCTCTCGTTCATCAGCGAGTCCGCACTTAAGCATGAAAAGTCAAAGCCAAGCCAAATAAGCCAGGCAGCACGCACTGTATCTTCGTCCAATGAACGACCTCTCTCTGTCAGTGGAAGACAAGGCCAAAGCAACTCGTGGCAACGCAGGATGGACGAAGAGGAACAGCAGCAAAATGGGGGAAGTGACCATCGTGACGAGGGTGCCGAAACGACGTGTGACGACCGCCATAAGACCACACCTGTACCCAACATCAGTGATAAAAAAGAACTTGACACTAGTGAACTTGCGCATAAAATAGGAGAAGTGTTTCCTAAAGTGATGCCTCTCTTGGAAAATATTACACATGAACTTACAAAGACAGTTAAAGGATTTAGAGAAATAGCAAAAGTCTGAAATAAATGGACTGAAGAAAATTATTGTAGAAAAGGAAAAGATTAATGTGCAAAACCAAGATAAAAAAAATAACTGAGGATGAAACAGAAACAATAACTGACGACGAAACAGAAAAACTTGAAGAGGTCTATTCCTAAGTGGTTACTGCAAAGAATGTTAAAAAAATGATAACCAATAAAACCGTAAGTAACACTAAGAAACAAGATATTTTGTACAATTATAAACTGATGCAGACTTATCTAGGACAAATGACGAAAGTAATGGATTTAAAAAATGGCTAGTAAAGGCATTACAATTTTAAGTTGGAGCATTGCTTCCCTGTGGAGGCGTATACCTGATCGGAAGGACAAAATAGACTGAGAATATTGATGTAATCTATTAACAAGAATACAGAATAGTTGGGACCTCATCTATTAATGTTATTAATTTATATGCTTAAGCAAATCTTTTTGATCATGACGAACTTCCACATTGTATTCGATTAGAGCCCACGGTTATCGTTGGTGATTTTAATGCCAGGTATATCAGACTTAATGACCCTGTAAGATCAAACAGGAATGGGACAACATTGCTTCACCTGTTAGCTTCCCATGAATGTGTACAATTGATTGGTGATGATGAACCAACACATATATTTGGTGGAATACTTGATAGGTTTATAGGTTTTAATCCGAGTGAGATAACACATGTGTCAACTATTACTCAAAATCTATCAGATCACTTTCCTTTCCTTTCCTTGACTGTCTGAGATAATAATCCCTTATACACCGATCACAGGCTCCAAGTTTCAAAGGAGAAGAATAACGATTCCATATAACTTGGTATTTGATTTTGTTACCAGCATTTCTGACTGGTATAAAGATTATATCCCGAGGTCACCATCAGTGATGATTTTGTATCAAAAATGCATCAGTTTCATGATATGGTAATAGAGGGCAAAAACAAAAAACATAACTGCCATCGAAATATATATAATACAAATGATCCACTACTGTCCATCTTAAAAGAAATACAAGGAAGGTCGGCAAATCGTACAGGGAGAGCAGAACACCCGCCATGCTGAAACTTTTCCAGCAAGCTCTTCAGGTCAGGGAAAGGGTTTATGTATTACAGCAAGGAAAATGGGATTTATTTATCTATTTATTTATTTATTTTCATTTTATCTTTATTTTTTTGTAAACTCATTGCATAATTCAACTCCACTAGGAAAGGCATGGGAGGGAATAAATAGAATAAAAAATCAAAAGACGTCTAGAGTTGCATATCCCGCAAACAAAACATAAGTATATAATCGAACAGAAAGATATGAAACTGGGTTCACCACAAAGCGGAGTATTAAGCTATCTTTTGTGCAATGTGATAGTGAATACATATATTAAACGTTATCGGGCGAAGGTCAGTGGCCTTGTATTAAGTTATGCTGATGGTATTCTCATTCAGACAAAAAGCTATCACAAAATGGAGAGGTCATTAATAGTTGTGTCTTCTATATTTAATGATTTAAGATTAGTTATTTCCACAGAGAAAACGAAGCTATATAGTCACAACAGTAAAGATAGAAGCAAGATATTTATAATGGCATGAATATTGAACAGGTTGAGACCAACAGATATCTAGGAGTCATGGTTCCTCATAAGCCAGAACATGCTGAATGCTTAATTCAGACATGCAGGTGTAGAATGGCTGCCTTGAGGGCGGTTGTCGGCAACAATGTCACGTCTGAAGCAAATATTAGAAATGTAAGGTTAATGTACACTGCATATATACGATCACTGATAGATTATGTTGCTCCAGTATTAATCACTCGAGTATTAATCAGATCGATTAGAAAGTTAGAAATCATCCAGAATATAGCCTTAATAATTATACTTGGGTGTATGAGAACAACAAAGGTGTTGAATATAAGGAAAGAGCTGAGAATACCGAGTATCCAACAAAGGACAGTCGAAATTAATTCTTTGATAGCTTTAAAATGATTAAGATCATCAAATGACAATCAAGCTAAAGAAACTCTACAAACATTCTTTCACACCGGGAGACATAAATCTTCTTGGGTAAAAAAAAAAAATACTTTGATGCGATCAAAGCAAATGTTCCTCCTAAGGTTGGAATTGAAAATAATGTGTTTCTAAAAATTAAGGAAAAAAATTTACGTTTTGAACCACATATAACACCAAGAAAGTTTACTCTACAAACAGGTGATATACATTGACGGTTCGTTGATACCCCTGGCTGTGTGCTGCTGTTATACACAGTAACAATGGGCAAATTCATATAGTTGGCATCAGACTCAACAAGTAGGTATCGATTCTCCAGGCTGAGCTATTTGCTTTACTCGTTACTCTTAGACCAGCTGATCAAACATAAATAAATACACTCATTGTAAATGACTCCGTTTCTTCATTGTATGCAATAACTAAAAAAAATATGCCACGGTCCTTGTTTGTACAAGACACAGACTATATAGACTTCATCGTAAGGGTGTTAACATTAAATTGTTTTGGATACCATCTCATATCGACATCAAGCTCCATGGTGTGGCTGATAACTTATCAAAGTCATTAGCCCAACAAGGCCTCATTGAGTATGGTATAGGCGTAACACCTTGCCATGTTCACAGCATGTTAAAGCAAAAGCTATCATATCTGAAATAAATGTTAAAAACGAAACCTATTTATGGAATAACCAATAAGGTAACAAGAAAAATGGATGTAGTGACAGCTAAGTTATAGTTGGGCTATAAATATTATTGGGAATGTAATATTTCCCATAGAGTTGAGGACACAATGTAAGGTGTGCAGGCAGCCATATGCTCACACCCTTGAACACTGTGTACTGTTATGCCCACTGAAGACTATCGAGATAGGGATGGGCATGAAACCACACATACTATCATTAATGATTTCAGTGAAGATGGCAAACTTCAAGACAATCTTCAGCTCAGTCGTCTGTAATAGATAGTTTTTCATGGTAGATTTTGTAAAATGTGTTATATGTATATTCTTTTCATTGTTCTACAAGCAATGTATGATTTATGTTTTTTTATCAGTATTCTGTAAATTACTTCCATGTATATGATAATGTACTTGAAATGATACCACTAAATAAAACAAATATGTACAACTATATTATATTGAATGAACTTTTCAAAATCTATTAAATCATCATTATTGTTATTGATTACATTTTCATTGTCATTATTATCATTATTATTGATATTGTTATCTTCCTTATTAGTATCATTATAGTTATTATGATCATCAATATTATTAGTATAATCATGAAATAATTGTCATTATTATTCTTTTGAACGATTTTTTCTTCTTTTTCTTATGATAATGATAATGATAATGATAATGGTGATTAATTATTAATACTGTCATTATTATTATTACTGTTATTATATTAGTATCAATATTAGTATTGGAATCAGTATTTTCATTAGTATTATTATTGTTATTATTATTATTATTGTTATTATTATTATTATCATTATTATTATTATTATTATTATTATTATTATTATTGTTATTATTATTATTATTATTATTATTATTATTATTATTACATATGCGCTTATGTGAGCGAGCGCGGCCGGCGCGCGCATGCGCCGGTCGCTGCGCGCTCGCTCACTACAAATTATCACTACAAATTATCATTATTAGACCATTATTATTGTTATTATTATTATTATTGTTATTATTATTATTATTATTATTATTATATTATTATTATTATTATTATTATTATTATTATTACTATTACTACTATTACTACTACTATTATTATTATCATTATCATTATCATTATCATTATCATTATCATTATCATTATCATTATCATTATCATTATCATTATCATTATCATTATTATTGTTATTGTTATTGTTATTGTTATTATTATTGTTATTATTATCATTATTATCTTTATCATCATCATCATAATCATCATTATCATTATTATTATTGTTATTACTACTAATACTACTATAATGATGATGATAATAATTATTATCATTATTATTTTTTTATTATTCCGTCATTAATACATTTATTTTTATCATCATCATCATCATCATATCATTCTCATTATAATAATAATTATAATTATAATTATAATTATAATGATGATGATGATAATAATAATAACTATCATTATTATTGCTGTTGTTGCTGCTGTTGTCGTTATTATTATTAACATCATTATCATTATTGTTATTATTGTTGTTGTTATTTTTTCTTATTTTTTATCTTTTCTATTATCATTATTACTATTATTATTATCATTATTATTATCTATCTTTCATTATCATCAATCTTATTATAAATATTGTTGTTATCACTATTATTATTATTGTGATCGTTACCATTTTCATTATTATTATTATTATTATTATCATTATTGTTGTTGTTGTTGTTGTTGTCAATGTCATTTCTATTATTATCATTAGCATTTTTTTTATTATTATTGTAAGTATTGTCATTATTAATCAAATAGGAAAGGCGGGTGGGTAAGAGGCAAGAGGATGGGGGATAGATGGGGAAGGAGAGAAAGGGATAGCGGAATAAAGGAGGTGAGAGAGGTCAAGGAAGAAGAAGAAGGAAGTGAAGGGAGGGTGTAGATGCACGACTCCAAAAGGGAAAGGGGAAAGAACGTAAGGGAGGTTTGGGAGGGAGAGGTGGAGGCAGGAGGGAAGGGGAAAGCGAGAGAGGAGGCCATACGTAGAAGGAGGAGGGGGAAAGAGGGCGAGAAGGAGGAGGGAAGTACCTCTTAACTCTTTTTTCGTGGAATTTCTACTAGTCCCTGTAGTCATTGTTATTGTTATTATTATTGTTGTGATTGTTCTAATTATATTCATTACTATTGTTATTATAATCATTATTCTTATTATAATTATTATTGTTTTTTTTTGTGGTGGTATCTTACTATGTTTACTATTGTTATTATTGAAATAATGATTATTATTATTATCATCAGCATTATTATTATGATCATTTTTATTTCTTATCATTATTATTCTTATGCTATAACGTTCACCATCGCAATCGCTATTTCCTCTTCCATTTTGTTTCCTGTTTGTTTGATCTCTAATGACTTTCTCTCTGTTACGTACAGTAATTTCCAAGAATATTTCATTTTTCATTTTTGTCCGCTTTTACCCTTTCTAGGTAAACATTTGTTTATACAGTGCTCCCTTAAACAAGTAATCTCAAAATATGAAGAGAAAAAATCCAGCGTTGTTTAACTTAGATCTAAAACTAGTTATGGGAGTGTAACACGGTCTCATTGGAGATGAATGCGCAGCGTGTATGAACTGAGGAAGGGGGTGTATGGGGAGATGAAGGGGGGTGTATGGGAGATGAAGGGGGGAGGGTGTATGGGGAGATGAAGGGAGGGGGGTGTATGGGGAGATGAAGAGGGAGTGTATGGGGAGATGAAGGGGGGGGTTGTATGGGGAGATGAAGGGGGGGTTGTATGGGGAGATGAAGGGGGGGGGTATGGGGAGATGATGGGGGGGTTGTATTGGGAGATGAAGGGTGAGGGGGTATGGGGAGATGAAGGGGGGGAAGTATGGGGAGATGAAGGGGGGAGGGTATGGGAGATGAAGGGGGGGGTGTATGGGGAGATGAAGGGTGGGTGTATGGGGAGATGAAGGGGGGTGTATGGGGAGATGAAGGGGGGGGTATGGGGAGATGAAGGGGGTGTATGGGGAGATGAAGGAGGGTGTATGGGAGATGAAGGGGGGGGGTATGGGGAGATGAAGGGGGGGTATGGGGAGATGAAGGGGGGGTGTATGGGGAGATGAAGGGGGGGAGGGTGTATGGGGAGATGAAGGGGGGTGAGTATGGGGAGATGAAGGGGGAGAGGGTGTATGGGGAGATGAAGGGGGGTGTATGGGGAGATGAAGGGGGGGAGGGTGTATGGGGAGATGAAGGGGGGGAGGGTGTATGGGGAGATGAAGGGGGGGGTGTATGGGGAGATGAAGGGGGGTGTATGGGAGATGAAGGGGGGTGTATGGGGAGATGAAAGGGGGGGTGTATGGGGAGATGAAGGGGGGTGTATGGGGAGATGAAGGGTGGTGGGGAGATGAAGGGGGGAGGGTGTATGGGGAGATGAAGGGGGGAGGGTGTATGGGGAGATGAAGGGTGGGTGTATTGGAGATGAAGGGGGGGAGTATGGGGAGATGAAGGGGGTGTATGGGGAGATGAAGTGGGGTGTATGGGGAGATGAAGAGGGGAGGGTGTATGGGGAGATGAAGGGGGGGGGTGTATGGGGAGATGAAGGGGGGGTGTATGGGGAGATGAAGGGGGGAGGGTGTATGGGGAGATGAAGGGGGGAGGGTGTATGGGGAGATGAAGGGGGGGAGGGTATGGGGAGATGAAGGGGGGAGGGTGTATGGGGAGATGAAGGGGTGAGGTGTATGGGGAGATGAAGGGGGGGGTGCATGGGGAGATGAAGGGGGGAGGGTGTATGGGGAGATGAAGGGGGGGAGTATGGGGAGATGAAGGGGGGGTGTATGGGGAATGAAGGGGGGAGGGTGTATGGGGAGATGAAGGGGGGGGTATGGGGAGATGAAGGGGGGGGTATGGGGAGATGAAGGGGGGTGTATGGGGAGATGAAGGGGGGAGGGTGTATGGGGAGATGAAGGGGGGGAGGGTGTATGGAGAGATGAAGGGGGGGTGTATGGGGAGATGAAGGGGGGTGTATGGGGAGATGAAGGGGGGGGTGTATGGGGAGATGAAGGGGGGGTGTATGGGGAGATGAGGGGGGGGGTGTATGGGGAGATGAAGGGGGGGGTGTATGGGGAGATGAAGGGGGGGTGTATGGGGAGATGAAGGGGGGAGGGTGTATGGGGAGATGAAGGGGGGTGTATGGGGAGATGAAGGGGGGAGTATGGGGAGATGAAGGGGGGTGTATGGGGAGATGAAGGGGGGGGGTGTATGGGGAGATGAAGGGGGGAGTATGGGGAGATGAAGGGGGTGTATGGGGAGATGAAGGGGGGGTGTATGGGGAGATGAAGGGGGGGTGTATGGGGAGATGAA
>NC_051395.1:8994601-8999601 GCF_015228065.2 Penaeus monodon
CCTATTTAATACAATTGATATCAATACTGTTATTATGTGTATTGATGTTATGATTATAAAGTATTTGTAAAATCTTGTTACATTTAAGACATGAAATATGCAAAAGATCCTTTCCAAAGTCAAGGAAGGGTAACAGTGAGAAGGTAGGACTATAAGTGACCTTGTGACTAAGCACTTTTAGAGCACTAAAGTGTGATCAATAAATAAACCTGTGTTACAGTGGGCATGGCATCTATTCTTGCCAAACGTGGCGATTGGGATAATCGTGTAGATATGCAAAAACTGACGGTCTAATTATTTCCATGCAGTGTACTTGCCTTGAAGAATAAGTATGATGACAATAATAACCATAATAATGATAGTGAGAAGAAGGAGAACAGTAATGATAACCATACTGATGATAATAAAATTAGAATAGATTCGTAATATGACGCCTTTATGCATTTTGTGTGTGGTTATGTGTGTGTGTGTGTGGTGTGTGTGTGTGTGTGTGTGTGTGTGTGTGTGTGTGTGTGTGTGTGTGTGTGTGTGGTGTGTGTGTGTGTGTGTGTGTGTGTGTGTGTGTGTGTGTGTGTGTGTGTGCAATTATTACCCCATTTTATTGCAATATGATACGAATGTGATTTCAGGCGTAATGTACGGGCAATATTTATTTATTTATTATGATAATGATAAATACACATATTATAACGATATTAATTCATTTTTTTGTTAATATCATTATTATGATATGCATTTGTATTATTATCCTTATGATCCATATTTATCATTAGCACTAGCATTGTCATTTTTCTTCTTATTATTATTCATTATTATTATTATTATTTATTTATTTATTTCTTTATAATAATAATAATAATAATAATAATAATTATTATTATTATTATTATTATTATTATTATTATTATTATTATTATTATTATTATCATTATCATTATTATCATTATTAACCTCAGTATTATTATTATTACTATTGATATTATTAATATTATTATCATTATTATTATAATTAATATTATTATTACTACTACTATTATTCCCATCATTATCCTTATTATCATCATCATCATATTACCGTTAGTCTCAGTATTAGTGATATTGTTGATATTTTTGCTATATTTTTCATTATTAAAATCATTGTCCTTATAATTGTTAAATGTGATGTTAATTACCATTATTATTATTGTTATCATTTTATTATACTTATTCTTATTATCATTGCTATTATTTTTATTATTATTATTATTATTATTATCATTATTATTATTATTATTATCATTATCATTATCATTATTATTATTATCATTATCATTATCATTATTACTATTATCATTATTATAATTTTTTTTTTTTTACAATTATTACTTTTATCATGATCATGATCATTATAATTCATCATCATCATTATCATCATTATCATCTTTATTACCGTTAGCACTAGTATCAGTATTGATATTCATATTAGTATCATTTATGTTCGTATTATTATTAGTATTAATATTGATATTATTGCTATTATTTTCGTTATCATAATCATTGTCATTGATGTGATGGTGTTGACCGTGGTATTTGTAAAAAGTATTATACAAAAAAAATCCAAACATCAACAATGATAATTACAGCATAGGGAATAATTATAATGATTACTGTTTAGATTATATAATCATACAACTAATTACCAAAACATATTAATGCTAATAATGACGACGACAGCGATGATATCAATAATTAAACTAATTACGGAAATAACTCGCCAGCAGGTAAGCCACATTCCCAGCACATTTCCTTCTTTCTAAAATAAACATTTTCTCGGTGTTTTATTCATTTCCCCTCCTTATTTTTCTAATACAAGATCGTAATGTTTGTTAATCTGGCAAAAACATCTTCCATCAACAGCCAGCGGAACCGAAACAAATATTTTACTTCGACATAAATTCCCCTCAGACACACGTCCGTCAACATTGTGTTGTTGTTGACATTCTCCGAGTTTGTTTGTCACGCAAAGTTGTGGTGGTGGTGGCAGCGTTTTTATGTTTATGTTGGCGAGAACCCGTTGTTGTATCTACTCTTCCACGCCTACGTAGATCGCCATGGTGGAATTTTCTCGTCATGTGGTGGTTTATTTGACTGTGCCGTAAAGATTGTCGGTGGTTTGGCGATTAATGACGGTACTTCATTTCAGAAATAACGAGTGAATTAGAATGAAATAGTAACTGTAAAAAAAAATAAATAAATAAGAATAAATATGTGATCCTTTTGTAATGTGATTTTTCTTTTATAATCATTATTATCAGCATGCCATCATGTGATATAATTGTTACTACTACTACTACTACTATTACTATTACCAATACTGTTACTCCTACAACTCCTTCCTCTCCTACTACTCCTGCTGCTGCTTTTACTACTATTATTTTTACTATTACTACTACTACTACTACTACTACTACTACTACTATCATTATTATCATTATTATTTTTATTATCACTGTAATAAATATTAGTGTTATTTTATCATTACTACTACTATTATTATTACTATCATTATTCTTATTCTTATCATCATTATTTTTTTTTATATCATTATATCACCATCATCATTATTAACATTATCGTTCATTTTCTTCATCTTATTATTATTGTTAATATTATTCTTACTAGTCATTATCATTATCATTATCATTATCATTATTACTATTATCATTATTTTCATTATTATTATTATTATTATTATTATTATTATTATTATTATTATTATCTTTATTATTTTATCATTATCATTATCATTATCATTATCATCATTATTATCATCATCATCCCTTATGATCAGTTTCATCATTATCATCAATGTTATCCTTATCATTATTATTGTTATAATAATAATAATAATAACAATAATAATTACTATTACTGTTATTGTTATTGTTATTGTTATTGTTATTGTTATTATTATTATTATTATTATTACTATAATGATAATTATTATTAATATCTTCGCTATTGTTACCTTTATTTTACTTGTTATCATTTTTATCATTATCATTATCGACGTCTACGTTAACATCAATGTCATTATCATTATCATTGTTATTACCATTGTTACTATTATACTTAATATATTTTTTTATTGTTATTACTATTATCATTCTCATTATTATTTTCTCTATTGCCATCGTTATCATTATCACTGACGTTAATTTTGTTGTTAGTATCATTATTATGATAATTGTGTTCTTATTACTACTGTCAGTACTATGACTATTTTTATTACTAGTAGTATTATTACTGTTATTGTTATAATTTTTATCATTTTGATAATTATTGTTATTATTGTTGTTGTTGTTATACTTACTATTATCATCATTATCCTTATCATTTTTTATCTTATGTTGTCTGGTGTTTCTCCAGAATACTTGAAGGTGAAGAAAACACCGATGAAAACTAAAGTAGGTTCAATGGAGGTCAGCTCTGACAAAAATAAAAGGGAATTCTTCATGTTCCTCTGCCCACACGCTAGGCTCCGCCAGAGAGAGGGTATCGTTGCTAAACGTGCAAGTACAGATGAAATAAATCATTGTACTCTACAAATCGAACAAAGAAGTTCATTCTATGGCAATATGCTACACAGCAATATAAACTAAACATAATAATCTTCACTTTACATGGTGTAACATATCATACAAAATGCAGTGTATATAATAGAATCACGTAATTATCACACTGTACATACGGTAATACCGTCATCAGAACCCATATGGTAATGGCATCATAACATGCATTATCACAGCATCGCTCATTAGCACAATTATCATTATCACAACTCACTACATTATAACAACCCACAATCATCATTATTATTTCTATAAGTCTCATTATCATTATTATTACCATCCCATGGTCCCCAGAAGCAGCTTCACCCAGCGCGCGCGTTCGAATCCTGCCCCGATGGCCTTAGATTAAAGGAAAGGCATCCACTCGGGACAACGGCCGCCATTTGCCAGAACCAAAGAAGGCATCGTCTTAACCCTTGCGAGAGAGTTCGTGACGTAAAACCGAATCAAAATTGTCATAATAATTAATAATTTCATCACTGATATTTATTTTATTATACTAGTACTATAACTGCCATTCGTATAACTGTTTTAAATACTGTTGCTACCGAAAGATGTATATTTCTATAAGATTACAGAGACGAAACTTGAATAAACATGGCATACGGTAGGATTACCTAACCAATTAAAAAGGGTATTTGGTGTACTTCACTCTCAACTAAGCCTTCACTCACCTGAAATCCAGTCGAAGTGTTAACTGACACAGGAAAGATGTCAGTGTCGCAAAATATCCATACATATTGTGAGTGAACTGACGGAGGAAGGACAGAAAAATACACGAATATATCGAAGGCCTTTTCGCTATATTGCTTCTTCCTGCCCTGAAGAAGCAATATAGCGAAAAAGGCCTTCGGCAGATTCGTCAGTGCTCCTGTTCTTCCCTTCGTTGTTTGATTTAGAATTAGTTTAGCGCCATTCCTCTGTAGATATATGTATACATACATATGTATGCACACACACACACACACAGATATATATACATACATATATTATATATATGTATATATATATATATATATATATATATATATATTATATATATATATACATAATCATAAGTATATATATATAATATATATATATATATATATATATATATATATATTATAAATATATATCATATATATAAGTATACATATATATATATATATATATATATATATATATATATATATATATTATATATATTATATAATATATATATTATAATGTATATATATATATATATACGTATATGTATATGTATGAATATATATATATATATATATATATTATATATATATATATATATATATATATCTATATATATATATATATGTGTGTGTGTGTGTGTGTGTGTGTGTGTGTGTGTGTGTGTGTGTGTGTATGTTTTGTGTGTGTGTGTGTGTG
>NC_051395.1:9004601-9012101 GCF_015228065.2 Penaeus monodon
TTGTTTTTTTTTTCACGTTATAACGAGGAAATTGAACAGGCAAATGTGATAGTGATAAGGAATATAAACACAGCAATATGAGAACATCATCTTTGATAACATTTTTACGGTTCATAATTTCATTTACCTTTATTTCTAAAGACTCTGGACTATATATATATATAATATATATATATATATATATATATATATATATATATATATAATGGCACACACACACACACACACACACACACACACACACACACACACACACACACACACCACACACACACACACACACACACACACATACACACCACCGCACACACACACACACACACACACACACACACACACACACACACACACACACACACACATACACACACGCGCGCACACATACACACACACATGTATAAATAGATATAAGTTGATATATATGTTCATATATATGCATATGTATATATAGAGAGATAGATGGATATAGATATAGATATATGTACAAATATTTACATATAGTTGTATATATATATATATGTGTATGTGCACACACACACACACACACACACACACACACACACACACACACACACACACACACACACACACACACACACACATACTATAAGATGTGGATAATTCTATTTCTGTTACAGGATGTGGATAATTCTATTTCTATTACCAGTGGACCACGTGGTTTTTTTCCACGGGGACCCAAATGTCCCAAATAAAACCACCCGCTCGGGGAGGGCGGAGGAAAAATTTTTATTTTCTGCCCGGGCAAGCCCGTGGCCCACTGGAAATAAAAAATAAAAATTATCCACATCCGTAACAGAAATAGAATTTTTCCCATTTTATTTGCTGGGCCCCACCTACTCGCCCCCCTCGCCCTCGGGGGCCCCTTCAAGGGTGACCTAACTTGGCTGGTCGTTGGGTTCTCGTGCGTCGTCCTGGTTAAATTTCGTGGTGCTCTTCCATGTTGTCCTCATCCTCCTGGTCCCGGGTTGAAATCTGCTCTTTCTCGATTTTTCCACAGGGCCCCCCCCCCCGGAAAGGGTCTCGCACGGGCCCTCCTTGACTTCAGATTTCCTGACCTTCGTAGCCCCGGGCCCCGGGCCTACTCGGTGGGCGTCCTCGTCCACACGTCCTCACAGATCCCGTCCATTCCTTCTCGCGTCCACACGCCCTGTAATCTTCATCCGGATCTACGGGCGTCGGGGAAAGGGGCGGCATCTCGGGGGGGCCCGGATTTTCGGGCGCTACGAGCCTGGAGTTGCCCGGATCGGGAAACGCCCGCCAGGCACAGCATTCTGGGGCGCCGGGTTACTTGCGGAAAAAGGTTTTTTTCGGGTTCGCGGGTTTTAGGGGGGAGTCGGGCAGGCAACCCCTTTTTCGGGACGAAAATCCTGGTCCCGGGGGCCCTAGGGGATCTTCGATGTCCCCTTCCACGGGCATCAAAGGGGTCCTCCTTGGGTGCCGTGCCCGGCCGACTGCAATTAAATTGGGGGGCCAGATCAAAACCGAAAGGGCCCAGAGTAAGAAAAGAAAGGCAACAGGGGAAGAGGGGGTGGTAGTTACCACTACCGGTTATTAAATAACAATTTACGGTTTTTTAATTTTTGGGGTTTTTTAATTTTTTTGGGTTTTTTTTTTTCATTTTGTGTTTTTTTTTCACAAAGGTAAAGAAGAAAATAAAAGAGGGAGATGCCCGGGAGCGGTCCGAATAGACCTATTTAAATTTCCCAACCATCTTGATAGATATGAGAAAAGAAAAGGGGAACGACATGGCAAATCCGCAAAGATCTTTTAAACCATAGTCGTCCCCACAGATAAAAATAAATTGTAACTTGTACAAAAGACAGCGACAGAAAAAATTTGGCGGGCTAAAGAATAAATCTTTAGGGCCGGCACAAAGGGCAATAAAAAAGGGTCAGTGCTTTTATCCGGGTTTTGGGGGGGAAGGCTGAATGGGGGGTGTGGTTTTGCTGTAAAGTGAAAAGCTATCTTAATAAGGGGGAAAGCGAGATTTCCCTCACCCAGAGAATGAATCACAAACCGAAAAATTCCCGGTTCGCAAAACAAAGGAAGAAAATTACCCAATGCTACTTTTTAAGTTTTTGAATTTTTAAAACTACCACATTGAAAAAAACATAAAATGATATGGGGACAGAATGTCCCGCATGAATGAAGGGTTGCCCTAAAAAATTTTTCCCCAATTTTTTTTAAAAACAAATCTTCTGGGGGTCAAAAATAAAAATCCCGAGGTACAGTCTATTTTGGCACGTAGACTTAAAAAACCCAATAAGGGGGGGGTCCAAACCCCAAATCCCGTAAAATGACTAAAAGGGGACTCGAGCCAGGAATATAAAAAACCCTGCTTTTTCCCTGCGAAATCTGTAAGGGGCGCTCGAAAAATTTTCCCCAAAAGGTATATAATTTTTTAAACGAACCCACACAAACGTTTGGGGGGAAAAAAAAAACTTGCAGCGACTTCAAGGGGTGAGAAAGGTGTGATTAAAAAAGCAATAATGATTCTAGTTTAAAACCCTAGTCCTACTTAAATTAAAAAGGGACGTAACCGGGGGTTTTCCCCCACCGACTCGGGGGAAAGCCGAACGAAGAATAACTTCGGTTATTTCACCTACCCCTCGAACGACGGAGCGCAGATCTATTAGGCGTTTACGCAAACCCCCCCGGCCCAAAATCGGGGAATCCTGTGCACTAGATATGGGGGAAAATTACGCTAACCAAATTTAAAAAAATTTTGTTACCTGCTTCGCTCTAGCGCCCATAGAACGTGTTTACCAAAAAAACAAGTAACAATGATATTTTGCTTCCAAATTTAGGGGGGGCCAAGTGGTCATCTACTTACCCCCGCCGCCCCCCACCGGGAAAAAAAAAAATGAGGTTTAGGTAGGGCGGGGGGGAGGGTTAGGAACGAGATAAAAAGAAAAGGGGATTCGTGAAAGAAAATCACGGAAAGCCCTTAAAAATTTGTTGCAGATGAAACAATATAATTTTCTAAAAACGAGAAAAAAATAATTAATTTTCTTAACTAACGAACGATATTCTTTTTTTGATCCCCAAAACCGATCGCCGGAAATACGGGTTGAGGTGGAAAAATATGGAGAACGGGCCATTTGGGGGGCCTTAGCACCTATTAACCCCCCAAAAAACAACGGGTTAACACAGTAAAGGGAAAGAAAGGGAAAAAAAATAAGAAAGGGGGCCCAAACGTGTACTACCGGGGTTTTTTTTTTTTGTCTTAGCCCTGTTTTGAAGCGGTCCGGGTTTGTTTCTTCGGAGATTTTTTTTTCAGCTGCGAAAAACCCCCCAAGGGCGCAGCGCCACCCTTCCCAAAGACAATAAAAAATTTTGGGCTATGCGTCCCCTTTGTACAGGGCTGGGCAGGGACGCAAACACACCCTAAAAAGGGGGGAACACCCCGCTACGACGAAAGCTACCCACTTTGTCCTAAAGGGGCCCCAAAAGCGCCCCGGGGGAGGACACGGTCACTGCCCCGGGAGAGGGGGGAGGGGACCCACCCCCGCTGGCCCCTTGACACGGGCTCCCCGGAGGGGGGGCGAGGGGGGCCCCCAACCCCGTCGGTGCTTCCCCACGGAAATCTGGTCAAAAAGAGGGGCCCGATTAAAAAATTTTACCTCCGCCCTCGCTGAGCCCGGGTTTGGGTTTTTTCTTTGGGACAAATTTGGGTCCACGTGGAAAAAAAGCCCCGTGGTCCCCCTGGGAATAGAAAAAAAAATTTTCCACATCCTGTAACAGAAAATTTGGGAAATTTTCCACAAACTTATACATCACACACACAAAACACACACACCCACCACACACACACACACACAAACTACACATACACAACACACACACAAAAACACACACACACACACACACACACCACACACACACACCCCAAAACCCACAACCCCCAGAATTATAGGAAAATAGATAGATAGAAGGTAATAGATAGACAGATAGATTAAAAGATAGATTAAAATAGATATAGATATTTGTAAAATACATAAATATATAATATATATTTTTATATAATATATAATATATAATTTTAATATAAACATATATATATACCATACAACTACAAAATATTATTAAGATATTTAAAATATAATATATATATAATATATATATAATAATATACAATATAATAAAGTATATTTAAAAACACCACAATATAAATATAGATATAATACTACATTCAAACGCCCCCACCCCACACACGCACACACCCCCCACATAAGGGTTTTTAAAAAAATTTTAATATAATATAAAATCTTCCTATATAATATATATATATTATATATAATATAATATAATTTCCCAAAATAATTTTAAAAGATTATTATATTTATTAATTCAATATCTAATTATATATATTTAAAGTTTTGTGTAAAAATATAATATATATTATATATAAAATTTAAAAATAATAATATATATTTTATATAATTATAATATAAAAAAAAATATTTTATTTATAACCATATCTAATTTTATAATATATATATAATATTTATATTATATATAAATTATATTATATATTATTATAAAAGGGATGTGTATATATAACATATAAATTTTATATATATTAAAATATATTTTATATAAATATATATATTTTTATATATATAATATATTTTACACACACCCACAAAACACACCCCACAAACCACACACACACACACACACACACACACACACACACACACACACACACTGTAAGTGCCAGAATGCAAGAGTATGGTAGGTGGCGAGCTTAGGGAGTAAGGTAGACGACCAAGATGTCTTGACTCCTTTTATTATATAGTATGATGGAGTATGGCTGCGCCAAGGAGCAAGGTGTTGCTCCTTGGCTCCCCACAGGGAGTCTGCCTGTCATCTCCTACAGTGGTCTCAAGATGGGCATAGATCACGTTCTTAACATATGTCAATCACTGGTGATGAAAGGTAGTGTTACAACAATGCATAGCTCTTGTGGAAGGGGGTAGACAACACAACATTGGAATGTCTAGTGTGGCAACGAGAGACGAAATAAACAGGTAAAGCAATGGACATACTTATATATATGTGTGTGTGTGGGAATATAGGCATGTGACAATACATAAGATTATACAAGGCATGTAGAATATAACAACATATAAATAGAATACATACATATTTCAGTAACATCACATATATAAAGCTGGGTTACATATCTCCCTGTTTTCCAAATGATGGTCCCCATCACAATCAAATATCGCGAGAAACGTAAAAACGACGCAAGTACTGTATGAAGCGGTGTGCATATCAGTATCGAGATTTGCTAGTGATATGAGTGCTAACGTATGCCGAGACTGCGATATTCTCGGGCTTCAGAACTACGTGAACGGGCGGCGCTGAAGGAAATCCGTCCTCAGGAGGCGTCACAGAATGCGAGCGAGCGAGCGGTGCTGAGGGAAGAGCATCCTCAGGCGGCGGTGAGAATCTAGTTAGGCAACTCATAAACTGCAAATGAATATCTATAACTGACAACTGAATGCAGAATACAACTAAAAACTTCAATGCACAATTAAATAAGTCGAGATTAAGTATTGAACACAAAATGAAAATAATATAAGGAAAAGCTAAGCATTGATCACCGATTTTTTGTTTGACAAACCTTCACACTCGGGTCTTGTGTGCGGTGCGAGGCGAGGAGAGGCTGTGGAGATGCACGGCTGACGAGGCAGAGAGCGGGCCGCCCCTGTGCGGCTGACGGGGAGATTTGGAGCGCTGCGTGGTGAGCAAGGTCGTGGCGCGACAGGTCAGCAGGATTGATGTTTTTTCCTGCTTGGTCACAAAAAAAGTGGATGGAATCCGCTTGGCGAGGAACTCGGCTTGGTGTAGAAATGTTTTAGGTGGTCAACGTCCTTGGTGATCCGTGGTCCAGCTGGGGTTCTTCTAAAATCTGCACAACGTTGGCGGCAACAGATGATACAGGTGTTGAGGGGTCAGCTGCAGGTGTTGAGAGTGCCGTGACTTGCTGTGTCAAAGTTCAGCAGCCAAGCGGATAGCGTCGGTTATCCGGCCTTGGGGACATCTCGGCAGGAGAACTGGCTCACACTATGGCGAAGGATTGCGTGCTCGGCAGGGTGTGCTGTTGATGCGGAGCAGGAACTTCGGAAGCGCTGTATGAGTTCAAAATCACCGCTAAGCCACCAGATGTAAGTGCCAGAATGATGGGCCCTACAAAAGTATGGTAGGTGGCGAGCTTAGGGTGTAAGGTAGACGACCAAGATGTCTTGACTCCTTTTATTATATAGTATGATGGAGTATGGCTGCGCCAAAGGAGCGAGGGGGTTGCTCCTTGGCTCCCGCAGGGAGTCTGCCTGTCATCTCCTACAGTGGTCTAAAGATGGGCATAGATCACGTTCTTAACATATGGCAATCACTGGTGATAAAAGGTAGTGTTACAACAATGCATAGCTCTTGTGGAAGGGGATAGACAACACAACATTGGAATGTCTAGTGTGGCAACGAGAGACGAATAAACAGGTAAAGCAATGGACATACTTATATGTATGTGTGTGTGTGGGAATATAGGCATGTGACAATACATAAGATTATACAAGGCATGTAGAATATAACAACATATAAATAGAATAACATTGGCATACATATTTCAGTAACATCACATATATAAAGCTGGGTTACACACAAACACACACACAAACACACACACACACACACACACACACACACACACACACACACACACACACACACACACACGCGCGCGCGCGCGCGCGCGCGCGCATATATATATACATACACAAATGCGTTTTGACATTTAATCAAGCATGAAAGCTTTCAAACCATTAAAAATCATGCAAACTCCTAGACCTTCACAATTATTTATTCTTATCATTTACTCTAAACATGCGTTTTGATCATCTTTATAAACATTGCTTTGTAAAAATTGAGTCTCTTTACATATGATACTGAATTACTTTGTTTGTTTATTCATTTTAATCCCGGTAAAATTCGTGAAACTTCTTCCAGACAAGCAGCAAATGTGATTTTTCATATATTTTTTTCCAGAAGTTCAAAATATATTCTGGTTGGGAAAAAAAACATGAAAAATCATCTTGTTTTCTTATTTGATCCTCTTCTCAAGTTATCAAGAAGGTCACTGATTTTTGTACTTTTGCTTATGAAGTTTAGGCGGTAAATAGTAAATAAGCAATAAGCAATCTCTCTTTGTTTTGTTGTTGTTTTCCATTGTTTCATTAATGATATTTCTTTTTTACATCAACATAATAAATAAAGAATAAAGAAAGAATAAATTTACGACCTATCCTGCCACCTTCGTGAAAGCTTTACGACGCTTCAAAAGTTTAAAACATTTTGCATCTTTTTGATTGTTATATCTGAAGGCTGTGAAGAATTGTACGAAATAGAAAGCATTACAAAAGCCTTCAGTATTTCAATATTTCTGTTCTTGTTTAGTTGCTTCTCTTTTTGATA
>NC_051395.1:9029601-9034601 GCF_015228065.2 Penaeus monodon
ATATAGCCTCTGTCGCGACGTCGCAGTGAACCGTAATACCTAGAAATGAATACATGAAGATAACATTCGCTAAGCGGGGGGGAAAATGTACCGCTGGATACGTTTTCTCTGCCCCCCCATCTCTCTCTCTCTCTCTCTCTCTCTCTCTCTCTCTCTCTCTCTCTCTCTCTCTCTCTCTCTCTCTCTCTCTCTCTCTCTCTCTCTCTCTTACTCATTTTAAGAAAAAGTTAAAATTCTTAATCTCTGTTACTTGAGAGAAAGTGAGGCGCATAAACTCAAACGTTCATTCGCCACCTGTCTCCTTCCACTCACAGAGATATAGCTACATTCCTCATGTGCAAAAAGGAACAAGGAAAAAACTCGCCCCCATATCTTCCTCGTATGATCTTACTGCTAAGTGCACTTAGAGGCTGAAAGTAAAAAGCTCTTGAATCTTTTGAAATATTTTCTTGTGACTTTCTCTCTCAAGTTGCATTTGAGCGGAAACTAAATCTAACAAAAAAAATATATTAGTTATTTATTTTCGTCTTCGGCGAGTTTATAAACCCTGAACTTTGTTCTTTGTAACTGTATCGTTTATTTAAACAAAGAAACGCAGTTATGCTTTTATAATGATATTCTTATTTTTAGGCAAGTTGGAAATGTGTATTTGATTTGTACTGTGTATCTAAGGTTAAAAGAATACGAACGCAAATCGAAAAAAAATTATATATTTACACAAAAAATATAAAATTTATGTAATGACAAGAGAAATGTGGATACATCTAAATACACTAGATCAAAAAAAATGTACTCTCATTTATTTCAAAGCGATTGATACAAAGAAAAAATGCACTGTTTTTTTCGAAATAGATACACGGGTATTCAGTAAGTTCTAATTTGTAGCGCTGTATTCAAGAGGATTTCCTTAATAATACAGGAAGGTTGTATATATACTATTTCTTATTTATTTATTTTTTTTTTTTTTGTTATCCGATTAACTTTGTTCTTATCTTTTTGCACACTTTCATCGGCATCCTGATTTCATCCAATTATTATCATAGCAAGGCGAATCAACACTTAATCAAAAGATACAAATGTAAACAAAGTGGAGAGTAAACGTTTAAGTAACAGCAAGTTAAATGGTAATTGCACGAACAGACACACATGCGCGTACATCTCTTCATCTATGTATATAATTATATACGTTTGTACCTTTCGTATGTGTCTATATCTGTATATCTTTCTGTCAGTATGTCTGCATACATGTATGTACATAGGCATGATGTGTGTATGTGTGTACACACACACACACACACCACACACACACACACACACACACACACACACACACACACACACACACACACACACACACACACACACACACACACACACACACTTGCACTTTGTTTAATTAATGTAAGCGTATCAAACTTTTGCACTCAACACTGCATTCTGCATTAACACAAGTTTGAAAAAAATAATTAATATATTAATAATATTAATTGAAATTCAATTATCGTTTATTGCCTGACTTGGTTCAGCGCTTTGCTCACTCACATGGAGTACCTGCATTCAACCCTGAGCTCTAGCTGACGAAACTTCAAACTTCCCGTTGGCAAAATTAACGCGAAAGACATCAAATGTAGTTTCCTAGTACTTATTAAAAGAAAAAAAAATACTTTTAACAGTAACGGACGGAAATGAGGACAGCGGAAGTAACGAAGGTGATCAACAACCTATGGAAAACAGAGGGAAATATCTAAATCCATACACTGAACAACACTAGAAAGAAGAAAAAGGATGGATTTGTGAAGTTGGTGAAAAGAAGAAAATGTACTGGTAGATGAAAAGTCACAGAAAAAAAATAAAGAAAAAGAAAGAAAAGAAACAGAATATATATATATATATATATATATATATATATATATATATATATATATATATATTAAGAGAGAGAGAGAGAGAATATTTGCCATACCAATAGTTATTAAAACTTATTCATCAAACATAAAACCCAAGGATACTACCAAGTGAGTAGAACAACTTTTCTCTTGTCTGCGTTCCTGAGAGACAATGATTCTATTAAAGGCTGGTAGATATATATGACAAGATAAACGAAATTACATGAAATATATATTTTATATATATATTTTTTTTGGAAAGTGGTGGTGTGTGTGTGTGGGGGGGGGTGTAATACGAGTAGGACTCTGAAAAAGAGGATCTAGTCTCTGCTAATTAATTTTGGGAAAAATGTGCCCTGAGGTCATTCAAAAACCAGATGCACCAACCTAATAATCTACCATTGATGTTAGGACTGTGGACTGACTATTCTATGTTAAGATGGCTCTTCTTGTCTGATTATGAAGAGTAAGAATGTTTTATTTCCTATACATTATGAAATTTTATACGCAGATATATATACATATTTATTCATTTATTCGTTTACATAGGCACACAAACACACACACACACGTGTGTCTGTGTTATTCATGATCGCAAAAACAAAACTTTACAACTTGTTCTATTCTTTTGCAATTTAGAGTGGTATTCACAACTCCACCACCTTGTCTAGATAAAACAATAACCTTTATATTTTTTACTCTGATCTTTATTCAATATTTCTGCGAAGTCTCACTTACTCTGCCCGTTAATCATTTTGCAGATGATTATATCTGTAATCATTTGTAAACCTTACATCTTTTAATAATTCTCCTTCAGCATTCACTCCCTCATTGATGTCATGTAATCCTTCATCCATCATCCTCTCTCTATAGATTGAAAATAACAGAGGAGATAGTGTACAGCCTTGTCGAACTGCTGCACCTATTGTGCATGGATCTGATTTTCCATCGACTGCCTCTTGCTTCATATAGAATTCACAAATCAGTCTTCTATCACGCCTGTTTACTCCAGGGTCTTTCAAAATATCCAGCATCTTAACCCTGTACAAAAGCTTTCTCATAGTCCACAAAGCAGACATACAGTTCCTCTCCATGGTCTAATGCCTCTTCACAGAGCAAACCTGGTACCACATCCTCTCTTAAAGCCAGAGTGTGTTATGCTGATGTAATCTTTAGCCTCTCCTGTCAGTCTTTTATACGGTTCCTAATATCTCTGACGCATTTCTTTGGCAAAGGTATTATGAATTCTGCTGGCCAGACACCTTCAAAAATTCTCTTGCATATATAAACTTCTTCCGATGTTCCTCCGTCACCAAAATTCTTCCAAAACTCTACTGGTATATCATACATACCTACAGTTTCTCTATTAAGATCCTTTATTTCTGCCTTAATTTCACTTTCTAATAGCTCTGGATCTTTGCAGTTATCATCTACCTCATTTTCGCAATCTATTTTTAAAATCTTCAAAGATTCCTTTTACTGCCATATAGTACTTCAATGTAATTGTTCCATATTGATATACACATACACACACACATACGCACACACACATACACACACACACACACACACACACACACACACACACACACACACACACACATATATATATATATATATATATATATATATATATATATATATATATATATATATATATATGTATATATATATATGTATATACATATACATATATATATATGTATATATATATGGATGCATATGTCTGTATACACATATATATACACATCCATACATCCATATATATATATATATATATATATATATATATATATATATATATATGTGTGTGTGTGTGTGTGTGTGTGTGTGTGTGTGTGTGTGTGTGTGTGTGTGTGTGTGTGTGTGTGTGTGTATGTGTGTGTGTGTGTGTGTGTGTAAATAAATAATAGATAGATATTGTGCGTGTGAGTGTAAGTGTGTGTGTATGTGATTGTGTATATGCAATCTAATTACATGTACGTGCGCACACACGTTGAAGGCGGGGTGATTTTTATATATTCAAATAACGTTTCTTAAATAAATATTAGCATTAACTCCAGAAATAAAAATCACACACCTCACAAGATCCAAAACAAAAATGGATAATTAATACTGAAATTTCTAGGTTTTCTTTCCTCAAAATATACATAAAATTAAAACTGTTTTGCAACATAAACAAAACAACTACTTATGATCAAATGCAGAATATGAATTAAATGTCTACATTTCTGAGTGTTTTTTATAAATATATATTAAAATATATATATATATATAAATATATATATATAATAATTTTATATTATATATATATATACATATATATTCCATATCTATACATTCTATATATATATCTATTATATGCATTTTTATCATATCATAACTTATATATGCATGTATATCTATATTTTATATCTCAATATCATATATTAAATAGGATGTAATCATAGCTATATTCATATTATCTATATATCTACTATATAATAATATCAAAATGTCATATATAATTTCTATATATGCGTTATATATATATAATTTTAATAATATATATATATATATAAAATATAAAATTATTTCAACAATATTTTAAAAATATATATATATATATATATATATATATAATATATTATATATTATATATATATATATAATTTTTAATATATATGACATGGCTACCCTCACTATGTCAACATGTATAATTGACTCTGAGGCCCCCCAAATCCAGTCGGCCCTCATTTTAAAATATTAAAAGTTAACAATATTCCTGTGGGTACGCGAGCGTTCATGTGTGTGTATGAATGCACACACACACACACACACGATGCGTATATGTCTGTATGAATGCAAATATGCACAGATTTGTATATAATGAATGAATCTAACGTAGATATGACAGTGGTGCTCGACTGCTGCCCTTTCATTTTCACCCTGTATGATCAAACGATTCACTCCATACGAAGTAATTGCTGCCTTGTAGTTCAGTCCGTGTTGGTCAAAGACAATGGGAGTTTTGTGTTCACATATATGTATGTATATATATATTATATATATTTGTGTGTGTGTGTGTTTGTGTGTGGTGTGGTGGTGGTGTTGTGGTGTGTGTGTGTGTGTGGT
>NC_051395.1:9037101-9039601 GCF_015228065.2 Penaeus monodon
ATATATATATGGATATAGTTATAGATATGTATATGGATATAGATATAGATATACATATGGATATAGATATAGATATAGACAGATATATAGATAGATACAGATATAAATGCGTCTATATATATATTCATATAGTTATATATATATTCATGAAGTTATTAATTTATTTATAAATATAATTCCAAAGATATATTAACAATTCCTATAAGTACACACATCTACCATAGCTTAAGGAGAGAGCGAACAAGAGAAAGGGGAGTAACTTGACACTCTGTAGCCAGAAGGGTAGGTTTGCTTGTGAACTCGAGCAGAGAGGAAGGCCCGGGGACGGTGGGTGTGTGTGGGTTTCAGTACAGAGATGTGGGAAGGGTGTAGGATTCGCACAGAATGAGGAAGCCTCGAGAGTATATCAAGGTGGATCTAGTCACGAGGCGCTGAATCTGGGCGCAGAATATGCGGATCTTAATAAAACTAGATGAAATTGGGAACGGCCTGAGGGGAGAGGATGTGGAGGCGAGGCACAGGGAACAGCAGACACCGGTCGAGGAACTTGAAGGGAAGAGAGAGACGAAGATGTATGAGTGTGCTAAAGGAATAAAGATGATATCTGGACATATATACGAATGTGCCCGACAAATACACTCAAATAAACCTGAATGTATGAGGTTGGATACTAGTACGAGCACGTGTGTTTGTATGATTATACGCGTGTGTCTGTGTGTGTTTGTTTGAGCTATATATCTTAATGTGTTATCGCACTCGTGAGTCTGACTATTCATCGTAACTAAGTGTGTAAAGTGCACTTATAAAGACAGTGCCTCGATAAGCACAGGGTACGAGAATTCCAGACCCTCAGGCAAAGTCATACGTACTCTGGATTCAGGTCGAGTGCAGAGGGGGCCGGATAAAGCGGGCTGTGAATAATTAATGTCTTTGATTCAAGTAGCTTTAACCGGAATCATTACTGCTTAATCAACACGTTTCCGAACAGTTGTAGTGCGTAATTAGTCAAGACATACCCTCCGATCCTTACTAATCCACTCCGGCTGACCGAGGTAACATATAGATAATTAAATTATCAGACTTATTATAATGCATATGCATACTCATTCATACAACGCTCATAAGCAAGCAAAGATCATATACTGTATACGTATGCTTGTATGTATGTATCCGAATATCTGTTTAGATATAAAGATAAATGAAGAAACTCGAGATATAAACAAACTTATAAGCGAATAATTACACAGATGCACCAGCGCAAACACGCACTTACTTACAGCACTTATGGGAGTCCATCCTTGTTGATGAAGATGAGCAGCTCTAATAAGATGAGGTCGCGAGGTACAGATACAGACGAAACTCTTTTGAAATATGTACATAATTCTGTGTAAAATAGCTAAAGTTCAGGGCTTCGAAGCTTTATACAGTGAACACTACTTGGGTTAAAGGCTGAAAATGTCTCTTTTTGATCTCTTACTCTTATCGAAGGTGATTTTGTAGGGGTATACACGAACCACAGGTGACAGGAAAACTTATTCACCCTGGGAGGATCTCCTGAAGGTTTTCGGTGGCGGTGAGTGCGCTGATCCTTGTAGAAGTAAGGAATGTGAATGAGAATGAATAATCTCATATCAGAATTGGATTTGAATAGTTTCATTAACATCATCTATTTTTGAAGAAGATATAATTGAAATGTATCAAATGCATCTCTTGCGCTGTGAATTTTTTCTTCTTATTCATACCTTTTTCAACATTTGTTACAATAAACAACGCTGATCCTCCTTTATTGCTTTCTCCGTCCGCATCCAGCATTGCAGTTTGCATTACTCTAGATCCTAGAATATAACTTTATTTAGTAAATCAGCATATGCATAGAAATTCTCATGTGTGTGTGTGTGTGGTGTGTGTGTGTGTGTGTGTGTGTGTGTGTGTGTGTGTGTGTGTGTGTGTGTGTGTGTGTGTGTGTGTGTGTGTGTGTGTGTTTGTGTGTGTGTGTGAGTTACAGCTGCAGCAAATGCAAGCCATTACGTTCATTCCTGTTGCAGAACTAATGTGAATACGATCATTCCTCATGAGACTTCCTGATCCTTAATAAGTAAGCGGCTGAGATTACGCCCTATAGATTTTACTGCTATTTATGATACGCTATGTAACTAAAGTAGAATGACATAGAACTATGATCATTTCTAGCTTCAATATCTGTCAGCTGGCTTAGTTAATCAAATGAGTGTAAAATCTTAAATTTTCGTGAAATCTACATTTAAGAAAAGAAACGAAGTAGTAGGTCGAAGCAAGGAGACTATCCGTGATTTCCACTAAACTCTGAAGATGGATTGGGCATCTTACAATAACAGGATAATCAACAAATCAAAATCTTGTTTAATCCCAGACCGACCTCCAGCGTATGGCTAATCTGAATAAATACATTATGAGATTGGGATCCAAATTGAGAAGCAAGACTGATAGGAAGGGTAGTGTGTGTTCGCTGTTCGTCATCTCT
>NC_051395.1:9052101-9059601 GCF_015228065.2 Penaeus monodon
TGGAGGGCACGAAGGAAAAGAGGAGTAGCGACTCCTTTCATAACATGGAGGTGGTGGTAGGAAAAGTGTATGTACAGCCACTCTGCATTATTTTTCTGTACGTTGAAAAGAGAAGTAGCGTTCACCGAGATGTCAGAAGGGCGTTGGTGTGAATTCCCGACCTAATCGACTTGTCAGAAAAAGATCTTAGAGCGGAAGAGGAAAGAGGAGAGGATCTCAAAGGAATGTGTGGAAGCAAACGTAGTTGTACAGTGACTTTTCGTAGGAATTAAGAAAAAATGTAAGCAGGGCTCACGCGACAGGCAAGAAGGGAGTTTAGTTATGAGTACCCGATGACTTCGATCGAGTAGACACTTGCTTGTTAGAATGCCGAAAGGACGAAGCCCAAGTGCCAGGAAAAGAACCGTTTTAGAAAGATGCTCGGGTAATTGGGCACAGCACACACACAATTACCAGACACACACACAACAAAATACACACACCCTGTTGAACAACTGACACACACACACACACACACACCACACACACACACACATACACACACACACACACACACACACACACACATACACACACAACACACAAAACACACACACACACACACAATCTGATAAAAATCTACACACAATAATAATAAGAACATAATACCGCTATATTTTTCCAACGTCGTGAAGATAATAATTACTGATCCCCTTTTTCATTTACATAATCATATGCTTAGGATTATTTTACAGACATAAAGGTCAACTATTGATTAAGAGGGAAGCAATCGATAATTACATGGGTTTTTATCCCAGAACTTGGTAATGAGAGCCAGTCAACCCAATTTCACCCTTTACTTCATTAATATTTTACCAATATCATTATCACATTATTTTTGGAAATCATTATACACCAAACACGAAACAGAACTCATTATCAAGAACAGTCGAGGTAGACAAAATATGGTAGAAGCTAATTAACCCGGAATGAAAAATGTAACGAAGGAAAATAACGTAAAATACAAAATACTTTATTAACCTCTAGCGTATCCTCTACCAAAACCGTCTAAGAATCAAAGAGCATGAACGATAAAATACTTAACATCCTTTGACATATTCTAAACCCCAACCAGCTAGGATTTAATCTATATCAGGCCAAATCAGAACGCTCATCCGTGAAGTTCCGTAGCTTAAACCTTTAATCTAAACATGGATTGCATTGCTAAATGTCATTAAGTCGAGTAAATAAAGAACCCATTTACATCCAGCGAATCCGTTTTAATCAGCAGTCACTCACTGACTCATGCCCGTGATTTTTTTTTTTTTTTTTTTTTTTTTTTTTTTTTTTTGTTTGTCTGTTTATATATTTGGTTTGTATTTTTTCTTTTTCTTTTTTTGGTTTGTATTTTTTTCTAATATTTGGTTCGTGTCTATATGAATAATCATCGTACATAAAAACATGCATAAAATGAAATACAGCAATATTCATTTCTTCTCTGTTGCCTCTCCCAATAACAATATAGACTGACAGACAAATGTGAATCTCCAACCAATAAATTCCCTTTTTTCCCTTTTTTTCTTACTTCCGACATCTTTCTTTTTCTTTTTTTGGTATTGATACCATATAATTTACATACCGTACAACTGAGGCTTTCGTGAATACATCTACTTCTTCCATTTTGTAAAACGCACGTGATCTGATCGTCTCCCTCACAGCTATGATCTAAATACGTTCAGATCGCACAAGGTATCCCTTAAGAGACCTCCTCATCCTCTATCGTGACATATACCAGCCTCCGTTTCCTCTTTCCTTTGTCTCCTCACACCACCTACACGACATCCTGAACCCACGTCCCTCGTCAGCGTCCCTTCAATTCATATCAATATGGTGATGTATTAATTACCTAGTAATTAATGCCCGACAGTAGCTCAGATGGATCACTTGGGGGGTAAAGGGGTTAATCCACATACCATATGCTGTTACCCAACGGCAATCACTTGGCGGTTGTTAGTCTGTCGCCAGTTAGTCATTGCTTGTTAGATTTGTGGTCATGAAGCAATTTCATGTTATTGAATTTCGTGAGAAAAATGGGCATTTCGTAAAAACGTCATTTACCGACAGAATTCATATTAGTTGCTTATATCAGGAATCAATTTTATAATCATCATGACAATCAAGAATGGCAACACCTCATGCTCAGTTCTTTGACCGACGCTTCGACCAGCCGCGTGCCGGCGCGACGGGGAGAAGCATTCAGGAAAGTAAATACACGCCCTTCCCTTCACAAAGTATCAGAGGAACACATTATCGATTGATACAGCCCTTTCCACAAAAGCAGGCGCACACGCACGCATGCACGCACGCACGCACGCACGCACACACACGCAATCACGCACGCACGCACGCACGCACTCACGCACCACACACACACACACACACACACACACACACACACACACACACACACACACACACACACACACACACACACACACACACACACATACATACACATACACATATACATATATACATAGACACATACATATACCAAAGACACGTACACACAACACACACACACACATTTGTGTGTGTTTTTTTTATTATATTATATATTATACATACATATATATATATATATATATAATATATATATATATATATATATATATATATATATATACATATATATATATATATAAATGTAAGGATTGTTAAGGATTTACCTATAAACTACGAATTATTTAATTCCAAATACTGCAATACTGAAAACACATGCATTGTCATAACAGGTACTTTAGTGCATTTAGAAATATATGAACACATTATTCCATTTTATAATTTTACCTGCTAGAATTTAAGCTTTACATCGAAGTATTTTTACGAAAGGAAAGACGTATAAAATTCGAGTTAAGTTACATATGTGTATGATGTATATCCTTCACGCAAACACACACACACACGCGCGCGCGCACGCAGGCACACACACACACACACACACACACACACACACACACACACACACACACACACACACACACACACACACACACACACACACACACACACACACACGTATATATATGTGTGTGTGTTTAAATAGATTTATAAATAAATATATGAATATAAACATAAATACATACATACATGTGTGTATACATGTGTGTGTGTTTAAACAGATAGATTAATATATATATATATATATATATATATATATATATATATATATATATATATATATATATATATATATATATATATATATATATATATATATATATATATGTATATATATATATATATATATATATATATATATATATATATATATATATTATATATATATGCACAGACACATACACACACATATACAAATATATGCATATATATGCATGCATACATACATACATACATACATACATACATACATACATACATACATACATACATACATACATACATACATACATACATACATACATACGTACGTACATACATACATACATACATACACACACACACACACACACACACGTGTGTGTGTGTGTGTGTATGTGTATGTGTATGTGTGTGTGTGTGTGTGTGTGTGTGTGTGTGTGTGTGTGTGTGTGTGTGTGTGTGTGTGTGTGTGTGTGTGTGTGTGTGTGGTGTATGTGTGTGTGTGTGTGCGTGCGTGCTTGAGTGAGTGTGTGTGCGTGTGTGTGCCAATGCATGTGAATATGAAGGGAGGGGGTGTTTTTGATATTTGATGATATATATCTTACAACAACCTCCCCTTGTTATAACAAACGTCTGAAATAATTTATGATCTGCAATTATGTTTTAAATTTACTGTTAATTAGCGACTAAACATTCAACAGAACCATTATAAGCCTTCTTGCGAATGTGTTCCAGACATGTTAGGCCTTATTTTACGAGGATGTCAAAAGCAAAAAAAAATAGTGATAATTATTTAGACAAACAGCAAGGCCTCCAACTCCTAGCTCGTGTGCATGCAAGCGAGGGCTAGTTTGTGCATTCATTACACTGAATATATATTAATTTCGTAATGAAATATTTTCCTTAATCAAAGCTACCTACTTATCAAAAGCTCAGAACAGTGACTCTAAGCAAGTGTGTTTTTATTTATCATTTTGGTTAGGACGTAATTATATGTGATCAAATATTCAATATGTGTTTCTTGTGGATCCATTTCTGGCTATACTTCAAGCACTTATAACAGTTTTATTTCCAAACATAATGTTGAAAAATGTCATCATTCTGTAGCCCTGTGTTCTTCAAACCGTCACATAACCCATATCCATGCATTACCTTCACAATCCAGTTGTACAAGTTCTCTACACTACTCGTAATGTTTATATCCAAGTCCATCCGACAAGATTTTTTTACGCGTACACGTAGCCTACATATATGCAAATTTTGATATATGAAACTCCATAAGTCTAACACTAAATGTTTCACGTTGCGACTTATCTTTTTACCCTTTATTAATTTAACCCCCCATATATATATATATATATATATATATATATATATATATATATATATATATATATATATATCGATCAGTTTGGGTGGCTACACCTATTACTGGTCAGGCCGGGGTGAAGGTCTCCATCTCTAGGAGACAGCCATAGTCATTTGCAGCCGACTTCAACCATCGGTAGTAGAAGAGACTAAAGCATGCTTTTGACTTCGTGTCACTTATTGTTGTATACGCTCCTACTGATGTTTGTAAACTCGATAAGAAAGAGGCGTTCTACGCCAAACTCACATCTTTGGCAGACAAATGTCCCCGGAGAGATATTTGCATCGTACTAGGCGACTTCAGTGCGGTATCCGGTTGTGATCGAGCTGACTACGAGATGTTTGGGTGCTGATCTTGCTAGGATACAGAGATTGAGGATTTCTGGCTCATGGTATCAGTGCTGCAACCCGCGTCGCTGGACATGGTATAGCGATATGGGTACTGTTGCCAAGGAGATCGACCATATTCTTGTCAGTGCTCGATGGAGGATCCTCCAGAACTGCAAAGGTTTCCGGAGTGCCGAGTTATGTGGCACTGGACCATAGATTGGTTGTGGTTACCCCCATATCCACTTTAAAACACCCCATCTCTCTGGTGACTACTTCAGGGTGTCTCAGAATCTGTACAGGCGTTTTCAGGTCTTCACCTATGCAGTCCCTGTATGCTGAGAGTGGAGAACCACCTCATTCACTGGGAATACATGAACCTAATTTACAACACGAGACTACAAAGGATTCTGGGATCTCCTACATCCAGATTGGTTTTCAACACCCTTGAGGATAGCCGATCCTAAGGTAGGAGAATGAGGAATCTTGTGGAAGATCTTAACTTAAATGTCACTAAGGTTCTGGCTGTTGGAATTCCCCGATTCCCCTTGGATATCAGGTGAGCTGACTTTCGGAATAAAAGGAAACATCAAAAGAGTCAAGGATTCTGACACTTTAAACCATGGTCAGAGCATAATACGTTGAAATCGAAAATGAGGTGCTTTGCAGAGGACTAAAGAGCTCACTATGGTCTGGCTTTAATCCCAATCTTCACGCCTTGGATATCATCAGCTGGACTGGTCGGATTGAAAGGGAAGGCATCCAAAATTAGAGTCAGATGGATTCTTCAACACCTTCTAATACCAGGGTCAGATCAATTATAGAGAAGTTCGAAATCTGAAAATGGTGTGGGCTTTGCCGAAGATAGCAGTGGTAAGATGCATTTGGCAGTCGTAGCTCTAGCAGCCTGATCTTCACTGCGAGTAACAACTATCCTTGAACCAGCTTATAAGCGACTAGAGTCTTCACTTTCACATTCTAATACGTTGGACTCGTAGTGCTTACTGCAAGGCTAACTGGTGAGGGAGTTCAAGATTGGATTGATTGATGCAGCACGTAAAAGATACCTGTTGGCTGCCAGCGCATGTTGGTATCAGGGGAAGCGAGCTGATCGGAAAGCCAAAGCTGTCCTATGATGCTCGTTTTCCTCTCCCACATACCGAATTGAAACCCAGCATCAGGAGTTATCTTCACGATAAATAGTGGTATACCTCATATCAAGATTACTAGTCAAGAAACTCGTGCTTTAGAGACAGTTACATAGCAAATGCGATGTGCCGTGAGATTTACCTGTAACCAGGAATAACCAAACTATGACAGGTTTTATAATATTAGATCTATAATTGATCATATGAACAAATATATTATGTAGAAAAATGAAATTTTATGAATGTTAGTAATTCAGGCCCAACATAAAAGTAATACTTGTTTGTTAAAAAAATATATAGGTTATGATTTTTTTTTATACAATTAAATACCTCGACTTGTGGGTCAGATCCTTAGTGGTCAGTGTTACTGACTACCTCACTGTATCTTTATATAGTGAAACATAATGATGTTTACTATGAGTATGTCTTAATTACCTTTCATTTGTTCCATCCCTAATAACAATAAAAGTAAAAAAGCATCTTGAACTGTTTCTCGCATTTAAAGGGTTTAAACATATAGGGTCATGAAATTTTGCTTGCAGATGCATTGTCGTGTCCTGATTAAACATTGTGTATGGAAAGCAAGTTTCCTATTAGATTGTCTAGCTTTAAAAGCCTTTTGTGTTTTTGTTTTTAAGGGTGAGATTGTTAAGTAAAGTGATTTTACAATAGATTTTCCTCAAGTAAATTAATTTTTTAGTTCGCCATTTCATGTGGATCTTACATTATACTAAAAGTTATCAGAAATGTGCGTTAAATGTACGCGTTTATTTTTTCAAGTATTTTTTTATTGATAATGATGACCTCTAAAATGCTTAGAAATTATATATTATAATAATGCGAATGAGTTGTCGGATGCAAATAATTTTGAACCAGAGGACTCGAACTGGAACTTGGTGGAGGTGAGATGTACGGTTTATGTTTTTGGCTATGATTTAGCTGCAAGGTTAGTGTTATTCTAGCACAAAGTTTCCAACATGATTATTTGATGATTAAAGCAAAATTTGGTATATATTGAACTAGAGATTCCTCTGAATTTGAGGTCTTAAATGTGGTCGATGTTTGGTTGATTCCCAGAGTTTTATTTCCTTTTTTTAATTCATTTATAAACTTGTACTTTTGTTTCATATATTTCCACACTTGTTGCATCCCTTGAATTATTCAACTGCGATAAAAACTATAATATTGGATTGTGAAAATGTGATATATCTAAGTTCTTGGAATGTTAAAATGAAATCATTAAGATTTTTATTCATATTTTCTTGAATGATTCAATTTCACTTATTAAGTGCATGGCCAAAAATGAATAGATATAAGTTATCACAGAAATGAAAAGTGACTAAGAGTCTGAATTTGATGAATAACTTAATTGTAATTAAATTCTATGATGGATTTTAATAGTGAAACTTAAAATATGTATATAGATATATATGTACACACTCACACACACACATGCGCGCGCGCGCGCGCAATAAGAGTATGTTCAAGATTTAAACTTAACCTGAGAAAAAAAATA
>NC_051395.1:9069601-9072101 GCF_015228065.2 Penaeus monodon
ACATTATGGGGCAAGATAGGAGCTTTCAGGACGGAAGGTGGATGTTATTTCAAGGACAGGAAGAACGAATATCGAAAACGTAAGATATGAAATGAAACGGGAAAGGATAGAGTGAACGTTCACCTCAAGTAAAGGTGACACGAAAAATAATATGATAAGATAGAGAGCCAGTGCGAGTATTTTGATGCTGGAGAGAAAGACGAAAGTGGAAGAACAAAAAGAAGAAAAAAGAAGAAACTCTTTAAGAACTACAGAAGCGGAAGAGTCTAAATTGTTTTGATGCTCCAAGAAGTCAAAGATGGCTAAAACTCGGGCATAAAAAGTCGGATGCAAGACTGAGCTCGAGACGGGGAAGGGGACGGCAGCCAGCGGGCCGAGGGGAGGCGGCTGAGGTGCGGGAGGAACACGAAGGGGAGGTAGTCGCGGGTGAGACCCGGTGAGAGGCGGACGTGAGGGTTGCGGTGGTGGCGGAGCCGACCCTTTCACAGGCGTGACCTGACTTGGGCTCCTTCGACAAGTTTTTTTTTTCTTTCTTTTCTGAATTTGACCCTGACTGGAAATGTTAATTTTGTGTGACTTATTGTGAATAATAGAAATATAATACGTCTGTGGGGAGTGACATACATGCATGATAATGATTAAAACTTTTGTATTCGACTGGGACAGTTATTGGTGTATATGCATGTAGGATGTTCAGAGACATGCAGGGATACTCCAAGCAAATCTCTAACTGTCAGTTCTAAACAAATTAGATACTGCTATACAATGAAGACTTTGTGTAAACAATCTGGACTTTGATTATTAATAAATTAGTTATGAACTTATGCCCCGAAAGAAATTGAAAATAAGTTTATAAATTTACTTAGTTGTGGTTCAGTTCCTGAAAAAGAATGATGCATTTGGTGTGTAGTTTTTTCTGTCAAAAATGTTAATGCAGCTGCAATTGTAACATCACAAATTTTGAATCTTGGTGCTTAAAAAAATATATATATATAAATATAAAATAATAATAACGATAATACAAGATTATCTATATAAACGCATAGTAATTTATTAAGGAAACCAAGAATAGCCCGTTTTTTGCAAATTTAGATATCACTTTCGGAAAAAAATAAGAGAAAAAGATCTCAAGAGTTATTCATTACTTGAGCAGCAATATTGGCGGTAAGTGTGAGCGATAACTGAAGGAGACGGAGAGCAAAGATTTCGTATAAAGGATGAAATAAGATGGTTTGGCGGAGGATAACCGTTGTTTTTTTCTTTCTTTCTTTCTTTTTTCTTTTTGTTTCATTTATTTGATTTTGTTTGCTTTAGTTAATTACGAATAATAGGAAAATAGGCAGATCGTGATGGATATATCATGGCTGATAAAGTAGCTGTATTTGGTGAATAAAATAAACGCAGATTAATATATTTATGTATAAAAAATATATGAATGTAGGCATATATACGAACGAATTCGATTCTACAGATATTCCCTCTATTCAGCTGAAATAGGAGAGAGATAAAAGAAAGAAGTAAAAGACACTGGCAGATTATTACAGTGTACACGAATGTTAATAACCCTTCTGCTGCCCACATGGATTCACAAAGGTAATTTATTTTGGTTCAGCGCTTAAAGCCATTACTTATTCAGGTGAAAGTGCGTTTTTTTTTGTTGTTGTTGTTGTTGTTGTTGTTCTTTTTGTGTGTTTTCGTTTTTCTTTTTCCATTATTCTGACAGGACAGTGCCACGATTCTTTCATTATTCAGGTGAAACCCGGTCTCGTATTTCATTATTTAGAAGAGTTTTCCATTATTCAAGTAGAACTGTGCCACGTTTTTTCATTATTCAGATGGAATTGTGCCACCTTTTCCATTCTCCAAGTGGAACATGGCCACATTTTTATTATTTAGATGGAACAATGCCACTTGTTTTCAAGTGTTGCAGCAACACGTTTTTCTTTGAGTAGGATCATTTAACGTTTTATATAATTTAGCTTGAGAGTGCCACTTTTTTATAATATTTAAGTGGAACAGTACCACATTTTTTCATTTTTCAGGTAGAATGCAGGTGGAATAGTGCCACGCATTTCCGTTACTCTTTTGGTACAGTGCCACGTGATTCCCTTAATCCCATTGTTATTTTTACACAGTACAATACCGCTATTCAGAGGGACATAGAAACCATGCCATATATTTATTCCTCGTACATTGGCGTTACTGGGCGATTTTACAGTACTTTAGAAATTCGTTTTAAAAAGAAAATTCGTTACGACGTACAATTTTCCAGAGCCCCTTTTCGTTGGTTCTTTTGTTAAGAGTGTGTACCTGAAAAAAAAAATGTAAGCAACCTATTTTTAATTCGATGTCAGACGATATATCTCCAGAATCCCGTCAAATATATTGTTTATTAATTTACTCGAAGAAACTATTTTTAATGGGTCTCTGAATCTTATTAGACTTATAATGATAGGGATATCTGACTCTATTGGTGAATCGGATTTCTGTATTTTGCCGT
>NC_051395.1:9084601-9087101 GCF_015228065.2 Penaeus monodon
CGCACACGCACACGCACACACACACGCACACGCACACGCACACGCACACGCACACCCACACACACACACACACACACACACACACACACACACACACACACACACGCACGCACGCACGCAATAGGCAGGAACCAATAAAGACCAAAGGAGAGTAAGACTGGACGATGCATTTAGAAACAGATAGTAATGAAGAATCATTTTCGAGAAGAAATACTGGCCTTTTCTTTTCCACTATCCTTTTCATAACTCATAATGTTAATCAACATAATGATTTTGCTCTGTTTGTTATGAGTAAAACTATTACCTTGATTGCTTATACCAGCATGCGCAACCATCATTTTTAAAGCAAGTTAATAACATGACGAATTTAATTTGCTTAACAGTGACATCTCAACTACTTCGTGATGAAGTAATCACAGAGATAATGGCTATAAAACCACGAAACGTTAAACACATACATCATAAAACCAGATAACTCCTCTGTCTATCCTAAAACTAACTAGAGACATTATTCAGAGATTAATCAGCCATTGAAAGTTGATATTAAACAGATAAGCTTCACATTAACCGAAGAAGAAACGTTACCTCATTAGGGCGAAAGTCTGGCATTGTTTTCGGCCGGAGTGACGTGAATTCGGATCGTGCTGACAGTACGGTGTCACTGCAGGTTTAAACATTCGTGTGGACATGGGTGTTGTGTCTTATCCCCTTATCTTCTTATCCCTCTGCAGTGTCCTACTTATAAAATATATATTTTTTTTTCCATGCTGGGTACAGCCTCTAAGGTTCTTACAACGTACTCCTAATAAGTTGATTTCTTTCCGCTGTAGTGAGTGAGATTCGTTATATACTAGGTCTAAACCTCTTCCTATCCCTCTCTACAACGTCCTATATAACTTATAAGATACGTGGATTTCCCTCCGTCGTGGCGAAAGGGGTCCGTTCCAGGCAGCTCGGATAGGCGGAGGCTTATTTTCTCCCTGGCTGTCGTGGGTGTAGTTGGGTGCATCTCTTGTCTTCATTTGCGGGGTCGGGTTTGTTTATGACTTTATTACTTTTTGCGCGCTTTACTGGAGTTGCCTCTTGATCTTGTTGCTTTGGGAGATTTGTTTGTCCCGGTGTTTGTTTCTACGTTACGATAATTTTGCTCGAGACGTTGCATGGTGACTGTAAGTAGTTGATAAAGAGCGCCCATATTCAGTTAAGCACAGAGTCCATATCTGGACAAGCTGTCCTTAAATGGACCTTTGAACAAGTGAATAAACGGGGGTTGACACTTACGTAAACGAGTTTAATAAAGACAGAAAGCCAGCATCTGACTCCCATTTTAAACGCGGCATCGTAAAGATGTTTAACTGGTTGCCATAAAGAAATTAAAGTTGAATGAATGACATGGGCAGCGGCGGTCAAACAAAGCATAATGGAATGAGACGAAGACACATTTGACGGGGGTTGCCGATTGCTATTTTGGTAGATATCTAATCTTGCCACTGCTATATAAATTCACTCTTTTCCCTGTATTTGGAAAGACCGAATTATTTTCGATACTACATATTCTCGAAATTTTCTAGATATACAGAGGTAAAAGTTTTCAAATTCTTCATCCTTTTTTTCTTTTTTCTTTTTTTGATAAATTTCGCTAAAACAGCGGAAATAACCGAATCATATGTGGACCCGCATGAAAATGATGCGAAAATCGGGTGATCCGCAACAGCTGTTTTGGGGTTATGGCAACAGCACTCGCTGATTTGATTAACACACGGGAAAAATGATGAAAATGTTTTTATGAATTCCAGCAGATCTTTTACGTGTCTGCCATAACGAAATATTGACAAATAAAGACTGCATGGACAGGTGTTCGACATGAACGCAGGTAGCACACGAAACAATAAAATATTAGTATAAATATTGATATCAATTCTGACGTTCCCTTGTCAGTTGGAGCTTAGGGGAAAAAAACAATAACAATACTATATCAAAACAAAGGAAAAGTGGGAAAAAAATAATCAAAGTATTCAAAGTGCAGCAATAAATCCAAATTCAAAAAATAATCAAGCCTTTTAGAATTAGGAAGGTAGAATTAAGGAAAGAGAGAAAACAAGTTCAAGTTATATAAATAACTTTCCTTGGTAGAACAGCCAGGGAAAAACTTTTCTGACGCAGACAGGATGCAGAATATTTATTAGCAGCGGGAGAAGGGAGAGACGCCCCGCACGTGTGACATTACCATATCTCCTCCGAAATGACGAAGCCTCGACATAATTTCCGACACGTTTCGGACTCTGCTGGAATGAGTCACACCGACACGCGTCCGAAAAGCAAAACGAATTCTTAACGGAGACTCGCATGTGTGTGTGTGTGTGTGTGTGTGTGTGTGTGTGTGTGTGTGTGTGTGTGGTGTGTGTGTGTGTGTGTGTGTGTGTGTGTGTGTGTGTGGTGTGTGTGCGTGTGTGTGTGTGTGTGTTGTGTGTGTGTGTGTGTGTGTGTGTGTGTGTGTGTG
>NC_051395.1:9094601-9099601 GCF_015228065.2 Penaeus monodon
GGTGTAATTTAACTTGGCCTCATTCTATGGTCGCTGCCAACATTTAATTTATTAATAATTTCCACATTTTTACTATATCGTGCCTATTTGAAATTATGAAGTCAATTTCGTTTTTATGTTAGATGGTGACTTTCATTTCCACTTTCGCTCTAGTCTTTTTCCAAAGAATCTATTCATGATATTGAATGATCGAATCTCCGCAAAATGAAATAGCATTTGTCCCCTCTCATTCCTAGTGCCTATTCCGTGATTCCCTATTGCAGTTTCTCCTACTGTCTTTTTACGTATTTTGGCATGAAAATCTCCCATAATTATTGTGAAAGGGTTTTTACTCGCGCTGTTTAAATGTACAACTTCATAGAAGCTCTTTATTTCTTCATCACTGTGACTGCAGTTTGAAGCACAGACTTGAACAATCTTTAATGTGTACCTATTGTTTAGTTTTAGTGTTACTGAAGCCACTCTTTCGCTTACACTATAGAATTCTACAATATTCTTGTCTAAGTATTTATGAACTAAGAAATCGACCCTAATTGCTGCTTGCTAGCCTGGGGTATACCTTTCCAATAGAGCATGTGTCCATCATTTAGTTTCTTCTGTTCTTCGCCTAGTCTTCTAACTTCACAGAGTCCTACAATATCCCATTTATTGAAAGATATTTTCTCAAGTAATGCTAGTAAGTCGGATTCAGTTCTCATTGTCCTTACAGCATATGCGCAAAGGTTCATCAACGTGGGGCGGCCTGTTTTTAATAGGAGATTTCTAGCACCCTCTGCTCAGGAGCGGTCCTGATTGCCCCTGTAATCAGGGAATGAGGACTGTTGCTCTGTCTGTGTAGTCGTGTTTTTTTATTAATAGTCAGACAACCGAGTGTATGTTGGTGGAGGGGAGGGAGTAGTTTAGCCGGGATGCCACTTATAAGCCCCTCCAGCAGGGTTGGCCCCGTCTAGTGTGGACTGATAACCAGCAACGCTACACATGCATATACATACATATGTATATGAATGTCAAAACACTCTTCCGTGTTGATACTATGATAGAAAAACCCACAATGCAAAAACTAGATTTCTTGAAAAATATGACTACATTTTCGAAATTCACCTGGATTCCATCTTAAGCCTGACCTGAAGATGGAAACCAAGTGATTTCGAAACTGTAGTCTCATTTTTCAAGAAATATAGTTTTTGCATTGTGTTTTTTTCTATCATAAATATATATATATATATATATATATATATATATATATATATATATATGTTTATATATACATGTATATGTGTGTATGTATATATATATACATATGTATGTACATACATGTAAAGAGACATATGTGTATACATATATATATGTATATGTATATATATACACATATATTCATGTATATGTAAACATATATATGTATATATATTTTGATAGAAAAACTCACAAGAAAAAATAGACTTCTTGATAAACTACATATACATATGCATGTACATACACATATATATAGACATATATATGTATACATATATGTATATGTATATATGTATATATATACATGTATATCTATATCTATCTATATCTATTTATCAATCTATATCTATTTATCTCTCTCTATATATGTGGGTATATGTATGTATGTATATATATATATACATATATATATATATATATGTGTGTGTGTGTGTGTGTGTGTGTGTGTGTGTGTGTGTGTGTGTGTGTGTGTGTGTTTGTGTGTGCGCGCGCACGCACATATATATACATGTGTGTATATATATGTGTATGTATATATACATATACATACACAAACACACACACACATTTGTGTGTGTGCTCTACAATCATAACTTACTACTTATTCAGCTCCTTTCTACCAGTTATCATTATCATATAAAAAAGAGCCATATTAATATGAAAAAGTGCGTACACGATCTGCCCATTACGTGCCTAATGCGCTTGGAGGAAGCATTATCGAATTTGCCATAATTCTTAACCGGTAACTGCGCAATTACCTGAAATTAAATTGTCAGTCACATGAGTAATTAGATTACAGAAACATTTATCATAAACTACGGAGATCAGCGTAAAGAACTTTTACTTGTACATGTTAATGTTTTGATGTATACAGGAAGTTTTTTACTAAGTTCATTCAAGGGACGGCATTAAAACACTAGGAAAAACTGCATCGCGTGATCATGGCATTTATGATCAGTCTTTCCCTATTTTCCTAGACTTTTCATTTTGTGGGCGTACTACAACGTGCTTTAAGTCTGTCATAATCGAAATCTTTTCCACTGGCTTATTTCCGGAAAACGGAATGTCAAACCCTGAGGCTATTCTCGACGCGTGTAGTGTGATTCGCATGTTAGCTCCGGGTCGGTTTACGGTGTTGGAGCTTGTACAATAAACCCGGGTTGAGTTGCGGTGGAGTGTTGTACTTGCTATCATAAACCTGATTTGTGCATGGCTGTGTTGAGGCATTCGGTAGATTTCGTGCTTAAGGAGCGTTACACCTTCTGATTCATGGCGCGGGGTTCGTGGTTTCCTTATAATAGATTGACAGATATTAGGTGGTGATGGAACGTAGTCACAAAAAGCTTTCTTTAGCCACATAAGCAACCATATTATTAGATACTGTCGGACATACTAAACACAGCACGGTGCGGATTCATAGACCGGAGATTATACATTATACATTTATGTATATGTATTTTTTTTTTCTTTTTTTATTCACACGGCCACAAATAATCTGAATATAAATAGGTTCACTCCTAAACAAATAGTTTGGGCTCACAACAAATGGACCAAAATTAATCTGTTTACATATTCATTGCAAAATCATAAGCTCTGGTCACACAGTACGGCGCCAATGATAACATTTAAGTGGATGAAAATTATGTTATTACATTGCATTGGAAACGATAAATAACCAATTGTTAGTATATTAAACGCTACCGCAGGGGTTTGCTGACGCTCGATGTTACAATAGTTTAAATTGCAATAAATGACAAACGTCAGTTCTGATACTCACAGAAAACAAATAAATTGATTAAAAGATATTAATGGACTGTTATAGAAATCAAGTTTGAAATAATAATATAATAATGATGATGATGATGATGTGCTCTTGCTGATGAAATTGATATCAATAATTTTAAAGGCAGGATTAAGATTAATGAACTCGGGGATGTCAACAGTGGTGGTGTTGTTAATGATAATGAAAAAGTTGTGTTTGGTTATTTCTCTTTTTGATGTTATTATTATTACTAAGATTGTTACTGCTATTGCTACTACTACATTGCTCATCCTCTTCCTCCTCCTCTTTTTCTTCCTCCTCCTCCTCCTCCTCCTCCTCCTCCTCCTCCTCCTCCTCCTCCTCCTCCTCCTCCTCCTCCTCCTCCTCCTCCTCCTCCTCCTCCTCCTCCTTTTCCTCCTCCTCTTCCTTCTCCTCCTCCTCTTCCTCTTCCTCTTCTTCCTCCTCAACCTAATAGTAACATTATAATCAATTATGATCATGATTATGATCATGATCTTCATGATCATAATCTTGATGGTCATTATCATTATTATGATCTGTAACTGCTATTTTTTTCACATATTATTATTATTATTATTATTATTATTATTATTATTATTATTATTATTATTATTATTTTATCATTATTATCATGATCATGATCATCATTTGAGAGCGTCCGAGTTCACATGTCTTCTCAGACCAATTCCCCAAAAATACTTTTATTGAATGTTCTGTTAATTTAAACATTTATTTATTTGTAGCATAAGCATCGATATGCTCACATTACTGCACTCCACCTCATGACTGTAGTGCACTGACATGAACATATCGATGCTCATATAGGGAATCTAGTCTGAGGACACTTTCAGACGCGCATAAGTTTATTTATGCTGTGATTACTACTACTACAACAACTACTACTACTGCTACTATTACTACTACTACTACTACTATAACTACTACTACTACTGCTGCTACCTCTACTACTACTACTACTACTACTACTACTACTACTACTACTACTACTACTACTACTACTACTACTACTATCACTACTAGTATTATTATTACTAAAAGTGGTAGTTGTTTTGTTTAATCCGTGTCCTAATCTACCTTTCTTCTTAAGGATGGGAAGACCTGGCACGTCTATGATCAGGCGTTCCAATTCCTTTAGTGCTACTACATAATTTTCTATTATTTTTCTTAATCTTAAAAGGAACGAAATATGATGTGGCATACCATTTTAGGAATAAGGCTTCCTTGATTTTGTATATTCGAAAATACAGTGACCAATGGAAACCGATTTGATCTGAAAATAACACACGTATGAACCAGACACGCATGATGCGCTTGTGCCAGATGTGAGCAGAAGCCATTTTTCCACTCTGCAATGTGCAAAACGAAGTCGGACACAAATAATCTATAAGTGTGCTAGTAAAGACAAATACTAGTCTTTGTACAGAATAAAGAAAACCGTCAGTTAGAAAATACTTATAGAGCCAGTTTGTAAAAATGGCACTTTGCATTTTGAAATCATGTCAACCTTGTTGATTGAGAACACCTGCGTGTCCGTCATTACTTTGTCACTTTATAAACCTTAATAATCAACTTTGATTTCCTTTAAAACCTTATAGTTATTATAGGATTTTTTTCTTGTTTGATCTTGTAGCCTAACTAGCCTAACTTTTAGGTTGAGGAATTTACGTACACAAATAAATATCAGTAAAGATATGAAGAACAGCAAATTAACGACGATCTTCAATGAGCAGCCTTGTCTGACTACAGCTATCATTGTTAAGTGAACAGACTATACTACTACTACTAATATTACTACCCCTACTACTATTGCACCACTGCTACAGTACAACTATTTTTACTACTACAACTGTGAATATTTTTACCACTACAACTGTGAATATTTTTACCACTACAACCACTAACTTCTACTGCCTCTGTCATTCCTACATATGGAGATTAAGATTATGAAGATAATCATCTTAGC
>NC_051395.1:9122101-9124601 GCF_015228065.2 Penaeus monodon
ATATGTAACAGCAAACCCATTTGTCTATTTCCCTAAACTATATATCTTGCACTTCCAATCGTACCATAAGTTGATCAGTTCTTTTTTTTATCTAGGATTAGGCACTTTTCTTTCACGTCGTGTATCCTGATATCTGACTTATTTCCCCCTTGATCGTGGAAATGCAAGTGAGATTAAATTTCGTTTGTTAACGTGATGGCAACTGATGCAATGGACATGTTAGATATGGCACAATCAAAGGCAGATTTTTAAACGTTCGCTCCATCAAATGTTAGATATTCGCTGTAAACAATTACCCTTGCACTAAAGGAGTTGATGGTTTAAATACCTGTCTAGAGAACCATTGCAGTGAATCGTGAACTCTGCAATGAGAGATTAATGATGTGATCAGAGGGTATTTACGACGGTAAAGATGTAACAGTTGAAACGGCAATACATCTAGCCGGATAGAGACAAAGACACAAATAGTAAATAGAAGTATAGATCATCACGCTATTTCGAGGAATTTGTTGGCGGAGAAATAGGAAATAATTGAAAACATTTCTTCAACAAATTTATAAAATGTAAGGGCAATAGGAATAGAATATATTTATACCATAGGCTTTTGCGGTGTAAAGGAAATTATGAAAGCATTTCTTCATCAAATATATTAATGGTTGACACAATATAAGTAGAACAGATTGAAATAATTTACCTCATCTTTTCCCTTATTTCGGTAAAAGTACGTGGCTTCTTATCAGTACCTGAAAGCATTGGCAATAATGTTCGGGAATGTATTCTGCAGCATGCCTCTTTAATTTTTTTTCAACCCTTTACTGACCAGCAGCTTCGGTTTCAGTAGAATGAAAGCTCTCATGTTTATTGCTAATATCCTCCAGTGTTCGACAATTCGCAATGGAAAATATTCTGACTTAATGCAACGCTTATTCTTTGAATCTCATCTTAGTTCTCGCGTGAAGACTGCATTGAGTACGTCTGCAATGGAGGCCGATCACACCGTCACACGGATAAAAGGACCAAGGACTGATACTGCCGATCGACCTCTTTATCATTGTAAAAGAGATGCAGTATAGACGATAACGATGGCAGCTACAGATCTGCTAGATTATTGTAAAATAGAAGAATAAAAAGAGACGATGGAAAGTGTAAGCGGAGAAGAAAAAAATGCTTATACATAGCATTTTGAACTCAAACGAATGCGAAATAATAGTAACAAAAAGAGACAAGCACTGAAAAGAGACTGGTGTCGGTGTGAAATTTCAGAGAAAAAACAAGCGTAGCTGAAAGATAGCGATTGCAGACAAAGGAAGGACGGAGTAGGGGAGAACACAGAGTGCAGAGAGCCAGAGAGGATATCAGCGTGTAGACACTTCCCGCCCGAAGGGTCCCTGTCCTAAGCTAATGTGTCCCACAGGACGAACCCTTAGTGGCATCCCTTCCTTGTTGTGTGTGTGCGTGCTAGAGAGAGAGAGAGAGAGAGAGAGAGAGAGAGAGAGAGAGAGAGAGAGAGAGAGAGAGAGAGAGAGAGAGAGAGAAAGAGAGAGAGAGAGAGAGGAGAGAGAGAGAGAAAACGAGAGCCTGAGTGATATGCGTATATGCATGTGCGAGTCTGGTTATTTGTGTGTGTGCTTAAGTCTACGTAGGTATGGGAGTCCGTGTGTACGTGTGTCTGAGTGCTCGCCTATGGTATGTGGGAGTATCAGGCTGTTCGAACGTGCGTGCTTGTGAAATTGGGTGTTCGTGAATGCGTGTTATGGCGCGCCTATAAGTAAGGCTTAAGGCGGCCCATACACAGGTTATGATTACCCATTACCTCCGCACACATCGTAGCCTTGCTCTCGTGGGGCGTTGGCCTATTAAGGTCACAGAAAGGTGCGTGTCTGGCCAGTACTAGCGCCGGCACCGGGAGGATAAAATCTCTGGGGACGCGTGCTCGCCGCCGTCATGACAACCTCCTCACACATGCATGCTGTTCCGGACTCCCGCCGTAGCCGTGTCATGCAGCCCCGCAGCGTTCGTGTAGACGCTCGGTCATGCCCGGGGCTGCTGGGTCAACACACTGCTTATTACGCGGAGATTCACCTTTCGTTCGCCTTCCATTTTCGAATCATTGCATTTCTTAATTTGCCCCAAATCATGGTGATTATTGCTGAATGCATGATTCTAGATGTGCATGTCGCTGCCGTGTTTCATGAAAGATGTATAAATCAGACGGAAATGTTCAACATCAATGCGCACAAAGATTAGCGAATCGATTAATTCCCTAGTGTGGTACATTTTCGACGTTAATTTCCCGATGTACCAGTGCTTGTCTTGCCGTCAGTGCTTGATTTCATTTTGTCACACTGCATAGTTGTTACATAACATTTACAGACAACAAATATTCATCTGATTGCTTAAATAACGCCTGAACCTCTATTCCGCATTAATCTGAAAATTTGTTAGTTTGTCTGTGGCATCCACAGCGGAAACGCCAAAATGTTTAAAATCTATTTATTCA
>NC_051395.1:9147101-9149601 GCF_015228065.2 Penaeus monodon
TGTGTTGTTTTGTATGTGAATCATTAATTTAAAATTTTTTTTTTTAAAAAAGCGCAGCTCAAAACCAAGGGGAAAAAGTAAAAATGAAACCCCCCCCGCAAAAAACCCTTCCGGCAAAAGCGAAGGGGGAAAAAACCAAATTTCGCGGGGCCGGTGCTCTCTGGCCTGTAGCGTGCAAGGTACGGCAGGGAGTAAACGGGGTAAGGCGAGGGTGGGGAGGCTGTGTACACTGCCAGTTTGTTTTGTTAAGTAAAAGTTTGAAGTCTGTTTGGAGAAATCCCTCTCCCCCCGAAAGGGGTTTTACTAGTGTTTTGGGGAGGGTGAGGGGGTTAGTGGGTTGGGTGTGTGTGTTGTGTGGGTGGGGGGGGTGGGGGGTGGGTGGGGTCTGCGTGTATATACGTGTTTGTGTGTGTGTCCATATCTGTGTATGTGTGCAGGCATATATATGTTAGTGTGCGCGTGTTTCCAACCGAGCTTTCATCCGTGTACAAACGTGAAGTTCGCGAAGAATGTAGAGCTGTGCAAGCCTCGCTACTGAGCTCTCGATAAGGGTCAGGTAATTATCACGTGACTTGACCTTTACTGCCGAGCGCTAGTTATATCAGGAGGCGATCCGGGTCGTAAACATTACTCAGTGGGCGAGGAACCTTATCAGGGGAGACTCATGGAATCAACAAAGGACCGAAGAGGGGGAGAGAGTCAAGGGGGGAAGGGGACGGAAAGGGAGAGGGAGGAGAAAGGGAGAGGGAAAGAGAGAAGAGAGAGGTTGGTGGGGAAGAAGAAATAGCAGAAAAGAAGAGAAATGGGGGAAGGGGGAGAGGAGAAGAGGGAAAGAAGGGCTAGAGGGGGAGAGGGAGAAGGAATGAAAGAATAGAGAGGAGAGAGAAAGCGAAGAGAGGTAGAGATAGAGTGGGAGAGAAGGTAGAGAGTGGATGAGGGAGAAAGGAGGCGGAGAGAGCGCGGTTAAGAGGCAAAAAGCGTAGAAAAGTCGATTTTATGAGGGAACTAGGGGCCCAAAGAGGAGAAAGAAACTAAATGATGTTAGCTCGGCAAAGAATAAAAGCGAAGAGATAAAGGAAGAAGGGAGTCGACCGAGAAAATACGCTGACGTCTATTTGGTTATTATCTAAATATACGTCACATTGCGCCCTATACATGCAGACAAGTTCAATAACTGTTGAAATGCGAAGTTCCCGAGAGGAATGTTGGCGCGGAAGTCTCAGAGAGTAACACCATGCTGAATATGGACTGCGAGGTTTTTTGGTTGTTGTGATCATGCTAAGCAATGACTGTCTGCTTCTCTTTGTACCCTGCTTGCTGAGTAAAAGGCTCTCCTATCAGACTTTTCTTTTTTCTCTCTCTCTCTTTTCTACAGAGCGTCAGTTTACAAAATTTTAGGATATTTGCTGTTTCACTGTGGCCAATTTACAAAAGGTGATTACGCCGGTACTGTAGGGAGACATTAGCAAGCGGTTGGTATGGACTAATGTTGCGTGGCGGGGGCCGACAAACACAAAACCCCCAGTCGAACTTTTTATACAAAAATTTGGGGTGGCGGAAATTGAAACACAGCGAGCTCAAAACACCCCCCCTTTTTATGTGGTCTTGCAGAAAAACCCTCCCGCTGTTAAGGGGCGCCACGAGGAGCAAAGGGTCTGGGCCCGCCGGGCTACGCCCCGGGTTCCCGTAAAGGGCGACCCAGAGGGGGGGCCCTTTTTGGCGGGGGCAAAGGTGAAACGGGGTAGGGGAAAGGTCAATGCTTTCAAAAGGAGACGCCCCTTTATTTTTCCCATACGGGGGGTTTCGTGTCGCTTTGCGAAGTGAAGCAGCGGCCTTCAGTTCTACATCATACCCCCATGAAAAACCCCACCACACACCCACAAAACACACACACACACACACACCCCCACACGCAAAACACACCCACACACCCCACACACAAAACCCCCCACACCCCACACACCAACCCCACACACACACACCACACACACACCTTTCATAAACACACACACATAAAACACACAAAACAACCCCTCCCAACCCAACACACACAACAACACACCACACCCCACACACCCCCCCACACACAAACACACACACACATCCACACACACCCACACAAACACCCCTATATATATAACTATATGGAAATTAAAATTATATATAATATATATATATATAATTATATATTATATAATATATTTTAATTTATAAAATATTATATAATATACCCACACACACCATAATATATGTGTGTTTGTGTGTGTGTGTGTATGTGGTGTGTGTGTGTGTGTTTTGTGTGTTTTGGTGTGTTTGTGTGTGGGGTTTTGTGTTTTGTTTGGGGTGTTTGTGTCTTTTATATATATATATATATATAATTTTATATATATATATATATATAATTAATATAATTTAATATATTATTTGATATATTTTATAGGATTCATTTTACATTAATATATAATATAAATATTATATAAAATAAATATTATATACCCAT
>NC_051395.1:9157101-9162101 GCF_015228065.2 Penaeus monodon
GAACGAGCAATTTGGAATGACAAACAAGTGGTTTCTTTTCAAAATAACGGATCCGATTTCCTTGCGTCGACTTTGCTTGTTTTTCATAAGCTACACTCCGCTGTCGTTCAAGTTAGTCACTCACTTTCAACCTCTTGTTATTATTGCCTTCAAGTCCAGCCTATGAATTTCAATAATTATTCTTGTTTCTTTCACTTTCGTAATATCTATACCTGGTCATTAGGTCAACTAATGACACTTAATGCCAACTGATAGGGTTACACTTTTATAAACTCAAATTAACTTTAGAGAACAGAGACTTTGTCCCAAAATGTTTTGAGGGACGTAATACACTAGTCAAGGCTATTGTGTATGAGGTTAATATCATGTACCTATTGACTAGGAATTAAACCTAACCTTTTTTAGAACCGCTTTTGGTAATAAAAAAAAAAGGAAGAAATATTACACGCAGAGCAAACAGTAGAAACAAAGGATTTTGGACAGGGGGGTAAACAACATTGAATATCAGAAATGACCACTCTCTAATTAGCGTGGTTAACCAAAATCCTTTTTAGACTTAGGCATTACATGACGCTGTAATGATAGGGCTACCGTGATGGAGGACATCATTAAACGGTGAATTACCCAGTATTTTACAGCAGGATAAATAGTTAATGGTAACAAGAGTGAAATATGGAAGTCATAATCTGTGGATATTGATGCCAAAATGGATTCTGCTTAACCACACAGACAGCAAAAATATAATCTTCCCTTTCTCTTTGTCGATTATTTATTTTCTCCACTCTTTCTTTAATTCTCTCTCTCTCTCTCTCTCTCTCTCTCTCTCTCTCTCTCTCTCTATATATATATATATATATATATATATATATATATATATGTTATATATATATATATATATATTTATATTCTTTCTCTCATATATAAATAATAAAAATATATATATATATTCTTTCTCTCTGTTGCTCCCCCCCCCCTTTCTCTCTTTTCTCTCTCTCTCTCTCTCCTCTCTCTCCTCTCTCTCTCTCTCTCTCTCTCTCTCTCTCTCTCTCTCTCCCTCTGTTTCTCTTCCTCTCTCAATCAGTTACAAATACACACAGATATGTATACTCTCTTCTTCCGGTGTGACTTTCGTAACACCAGACAAAGTGATTAATATAAATTCATCTCTCTTTTTCAGGTGAGACGGGTTATCATTTTTTCTGTGAAGTTTCTGATTCTGAAGGTAATGTACCTTGTATTTCTGTCTACATGTAAGCTCATTAAATATATATTGTGTACAAGAATCGATATACAAAACTACAAACAGTAGCTGGTATGACTTTTTTTTTTTTTGGTCTCCCAACCTCCAGGCCGCTTTTTTAAATCATTTTTTGCATGCTGTCTTTATTATTCTCTCTCTCTCTCTCTCTCCCTCTCCTCTCTCTCTCTCTCTCTCTCTCTCTCTCTCTCTCTCTCTCTCTCTCTCTCTCTCTCTCTCTCTCTCTCTCTCTCTCTCTCTCTCTCTCTCTCTCTGTCTGTCTGTCTGTTTCTGTCTGTCTGTTTCTCTCTGTCTGTCTGTTTCTCTCTGTCTGTCTGTTTCTGTCTCTCTCTACGTCAACTCATCACGCGCAAGACAAGTCGTACATCGGCAGTCAAAGTTTCAGCGTGAGAAATTAGAGGAACGTCAAATGGAACTTTTTGCGTGTAAACTCATATAAAGTTAGCGAAAACAAATCCACAAAAAAAAAAAAAAAAAAAAAAAAAGGGGAGAAAAGAGAGGAGGGAAAGAGAGAGAGAGAAAAAAAGAGAGAGAGAGAGGAGAGAGGAGAGAGGGGAGAGAGAGCGAGAGAGAGGGGAGAGAGGGGAGAGGAGAGAGAAAGAAAAAAAAAGTTTTCATTCAAAGTCTTCACTGAAAAGGCAAGGGGGGGCCCCTTTAAACACGAACTTTGGGTCAAAACAGGTAAATTTGAAATGTGGCGGGAAAGGCTGTTATTGTGAAAACCCTTTCTTCTGTTTAAACAATTTAATCTCCTTCCCCTTTGGGCTCTTGTTACTGCTGGGGAAGCAACCCCTTTCAGCTGATTATTTTTTTTATTTTTTTTTTTTGTTGTTTCAAATTTCTTTACGTTTTGTCTGCTTATTCATTTTTAAATTTTCCTTTTGGGTTTATCTCTTTTGGGAACTTTTTATGTGCGTGCGTGTTTAAGCTATATATCATTTTGTTCATATGTGTGTTTGTGAAATGTGTTATGTTTGTTAGGGTTATTTTTGTGTATGGTGTTTTGTGTGTATTTTTTTTTTCCCACCTTTTAAATTTGCGATATAAAACAAGAGTAAATGTTCTTCTCTAGATTTTACCACTCCCATAATAATAACTGCTATCATATTGCCACAGCAAGGAAAGGCATTTTGTGTGTGTATGTGCACGGAAATCAAAAACAACCCATCCAGTAGTAAATTCCCCCACTTCTCCTCCCTCTTTTTTCATTTCCACGGAAACAAATGGGGGGGAACTTTTTGACTCTTGTACAAAACACTGGCAAATGTCATCCCTGGGGGATCACTCCCATACGGGCTCCCCCCAGGATTTTTGGTTTACATATTACAGGCAACCAGTTTTTCCCCTAAAGGCACACTTGGGGCCCCCCACATCTGGTGCTGGGCCCATTTTCTCAGTCAAAGTCCCAAAGCTAAAAATATTTATGAAATTAAAATGTTTTAAAGTATTTATATATATATATAATATAATATATATATAATATATATATATATAAAATATAAATATTTTTATGTGGGGTGTGTGTGTGTGTTGTGTGTGGGGTTGGTGTGGGGGTTTTGTGTGTGTGTGTGTGGTGGTTTTGTGGGGTTGGGTATTATGGGGTGTGTGTTTTGTGTGTGTGGGGGTGTTTTTTTTTGTGTGTGTGTTGTTGTGTGTGTGTGTGTATACACAAACACACACACACACATTTATGTATCTATTTATGTATTCATTTATGTATCTATAAATTTAATTGTCTTTTACCCTTCTATCAAATCTGTTTATCTAAAAAGAGTTATCTGTTTGTCCTTTTCTCTCCCCTCCCCTCTCTCTCTTTTCTCTCTCTCCCCTCTCTCTCTCTCTTTTCTCGTCTCCTCCTCTCTCTTCTTTTCTCTCTCTCTCTCTCTCTCTTCTCTCCTCTCTCCTCTCTCCCCGTCTCTCTCTCTCTCTCTCTCTCTCTCTCTCCCCTTTCTCTCCCCTCTCTCTCTCTCTTTTCTCTCTCTTTCCCCTCCTTTTTTTTTCCCCCTCTCTCTCCTCTCTTCTCTCCCCTTCTCCTCTCTTTTCTCCTCTCTCTCTCTCTCTCTCTTTCCCTCTCTCTCTCCCCTGTTTCTCTCTCTCTCTTACACACACACCCCACACACACACACACAAAACACCCCATACTCCCCCTCACATAAAACACCAAAACACCCCACACAACACACACACACAACCACCCACCCAACACAAACACAACACTTTACCCCACACCCACACAACACACCACACCACACACCACACACCAACACACACACACACACCCAAAACCACACACACACACACTTTAGATATATATATTATATATATTTTAATATATATAATAAAAATTTTATATAATATATAATATATTTTAAGAGAGAGGAGAGGAGAGAGAAGAGAGAGAGAAAAGAGAGAGAGAGAGAGAGAGAGAGAAAAGAGGGAGGAGAAGAGAGAGGAGAGAGAGAGAGAAAAGGGGAGAAAGAAAAAGGCCCAAACAGATAACTTCTTTTATAAATAAACAGATAGATAGATAGACATATAGACAGTTAAATAGATAGATACATAAATAGATATAATATACAGCTATAATTAAAAGATATATAAAATTTAAATTTATTAGAGTATACATAGAGAAAAAATTTACTTTTTTTTTTTCTTTTTCCGAAAAAATTTTTAAACTATTAATTATGTAAAGGTAAAAGGCTTAACTAAAAGAAATTTGATTATAATAATGATAATGAAAAAGAAAATGTTGAGGGATGTTTTATATATGATGATTAATAAGATGACAAAAGATGATGATTTGATGATTATGAGGATGATGGTGAGATGATATAATGATGATGATAAATTAGATAATGATGATGATGATTATGATAATGATGATGATGATGAAGATGATGATGATGATTGTTAGTTACAATGTTGCTGATAAAGATAAAACTCTAATTTCGAACAAAAAAATATCTTTCAGTGAGTATCAGAGAATGAATGGGTTAAAACCAGCCCCTTCCGTAGTCCCAAAGGGGCGCTAATGGAAAGGCCCTAAAAATCACAAAATGAAAAAAACTTTTTTAAACATCTTCCTGTTGATAAAAAAAAAAATAAAGACCCCTTTTTCCCTTTCCTTTTTTTCTTTTCGTTTCATTTGGGAAATCTAATTGTTTTTGTCAAAAAGATTGCGCGGCGTCCCAACCCTGAATTCCAAAACGGTTTTTCTTCTTCTTTCTCCCCCCTCTCCACTCTCTTTTCCCCTTTTCTCTCTCTCCTCTCTCTCTCTCTCTCACTCCCTCTCACTCCTCTCTCTCTCTTTTTCTCTCCTCTCTCCCTCCCTTCTCTCTCTTTTCTCTCTCCCCTCTCTTCTCTTTCTCTCTCTTCTTCTTTCTCTCTCATACACACACCTTTTCTCCTTTTCCCCTCTCTCTTCCTCTCTTTCTCTCTCCTCTCTCTTTTCTCTCCCCCTCTATCTATCTATCTATCTATCTATTTTATCTATCTCTCTTCTCTCTCCTCTCTCTCTCTCTCTTTCTCTTTCTCTTCTTTCTTCTTTCCTCTCTCTCTCTTTTTTTTTCCTTTTCTCTCTCTCTCTCTTTTCTCTCTCTCTCCTCTCTCTCTCTCTCCTCTCTCTCTCCTCTCCTCTCTCTCCTCTCTCCCCTCTCTCTTTTTCTCTCTCTCCCTCTATATTATATAAAATATATATATATATATATATATATATATATATATATTTTATATTTTATTTTAT
>NC_051395.1:9167101-9169601 GCF_015228065.2 Penaeus monodon
ATTAATATATATATATATGTATATTATTTTATATATTCATACACAGTGTTTAGTTTTGACCAATGCATTGCAAACGGCGTAACACGTTTGGAACGGACGCAGCCTTGACTTGCTAGAGGAAGCCAAATGCAAAAGAAACAAATCAGGCAGGGCAGGCACCGCCTCAGACTCAGAGCCTCGACTGGAATTAGGTATGTAACTGCTGGAATTTAATTTAGCACCACAGGATCTCTGGAGTGCGATAGTTGGAGGAGGATTTATATTTCTTATTTATGTATGTACATATATTTGTGTAGGTGTATTTATATAAGTATGTTTAGATTTTTTCATATAGCCTTTTAAGTCGTACGGATTTCATACTGTTTGCGTGTCAATTTGATTTAACAGTACCTTTTTTAGAGTTAAGCCATTTTATGCAGGATTACAAACATATCCATGCAAATGAATATGTATCAGGGCAATTTCATACATTTATATTTCAATCTCCCTAACCAAACCATACATCGAATAAAGGCAAATAGCGGCGGCATTAAACCTAATCAGATAAGGCAAATAGCACATGGGTAGATGTTTATATCTAAATACTTGGGATAGCTCGAGACTCGCTGAGAAGGACTCCAAGCGAGGAGTATTTGGATATATTTATGCCCAAAGCTCTTCGAATAGGAAGCTCCCATCCCTCCGTCCTACCTTCACCAAGGCAACTGCGAGTGGGATTCTCTAAATGTGATTTTTGCTCTTGCCTCGAGATATTGGAAATTCAAGGGAAAGTCCCCATTGAAAGTATATTCTGCGTCATCCTTCGTGATATTTTGGCTGCGATCCTTTATCATTCAAAAATATTTGTTTTCCCTGTATTTTTATCCAGCCGGTCTTCTATTCCATTTCTTTTTGTACTTTTGTTGATGAGAAAACGAAATTTAGATCTACAAGCATGTTCCATTAAGCAGAAGCTTTAACGCAGGAAAGACTCTTCTTTTGTCTAATACTAGTACCCTTGTTCGGGAACACTTGGCTCTCCTGCACAAACATAATCCATTTCATAGCCTTACCGAGTCACTGTTTAATGTATTGTTGTCTCTTATTACCATGCCTCTCTCTCTCTCTCTCTCTCTCTCTCTCTCTCTCTCTCTCTCTCTCTCTCTCTCTCTCTCCCCTCTCTCATCCTCTCTTTCTCTCTCTCTCTCCTCTCTTCCTCTCTCTCTCTCTCTCTCTCCCTGTTCTCTCTCCCTCTCTCTCTCTCTCTCTCTCTCTCTCTCTTCCTTTCTCACGCTCTCGTTCCTTTCCTCTCTTTTGGTGGACTTGGCTGATTTCAGGCTACATTCATATTCGCTTTCTTCGCCGGTTGTGGACTTTTCTCGCAAAGTATATCTCCCTTGACGATCTTTTTTGTCTATTCTGCTTTGGTGTGAATTAATAAAAGATTTGTATTTCACAATATTCAGAGAATAGAATAGAATGGAGCTGTGTGTCTCTTATATTCAGTAACTCAGTGCTTGATTTTTACGATGTAATTCTGCCGAATATCTAATATGGAGTTTTTTGCGACAAGATATGAGGGATCCATTCATTCGAAGTTGTTTCTTTGTTGTTGTTTGTTTTTATGATCCTTTCCCCCACGTGAAGGTGTTGTGAGTGTATGCTCCCGTGAACCTTTGTATCAAATGTATATTTCGTTAAATACGGCCTCTGTCTGGGTGCGTGTCAGTTCTCTCTCTCTCTCTCTTCTCTTCTCTCTTTCTTTTCCCCTTCTCTCTCCGTCTCTCTCTCCTCTCTCTCCTCCCCTTCTCTTCTCTCTTCCCCCTCCTCTTCTCTCTCTTCTCTCCCTTCCCCTCTCCCCCTCTTCTTCTCTCTCTCTCTTTCTCTCTCATCTCCTTCAAGCAATAAGCATTTCTTGCGCTCTCCCTTCACCCACCAACCATCCCCTCACCCTCCCCTCACCCTCCCTCCCTTGTCCGTCGCGAGAACGCCATGGAGTCACTGATTACGTCAATCACTGTGTTAATCGCCATCCCGGAACTCGGTCGGCGGAATGAGGGAGGAGAAACGAGAGAAAAGTCAAAGGAAAAGAGAAGAAAGCAGGAAAAGAGAGCGAGGCCGAGAGTGGAGGCAGGGTGCAATGGGACACGGGAAATGGGATAAGGCGGAGATCCCGAGGAAATGGGGGGGAAGCACACAATCTTCTGCGGAAATATTATCATTGTTATTGATGTTCTTGTTGGCGTTGTATTTCCTATGGAATGCGATGGTTTGCTGCGACCATCAGGCGGGAATTTTGATGCTTCTAATAACACACACACACACATATCCGCGTTTGTGTACATATATATGTATGTGTGTGTATGTATATATGTATATACATATATATATATATATATATATATATATATATTATATTTTATATATATATATTATATATATATTTATATATATATATACATACACATATGTATGTATATATATATATATATATATATATATATATATATATATATATATA
>NC_051395.1:9217101-9219601 GCF_015228065.2 Penaeus monodon
AGCAGATATACAGATAAACAACATAAAAAATGCATAAGCTCTAAGTCGCAAAGGCCTTTGGCTGCCTAATTCTGGTTCATGATCTCCCGTCTGTTTGTTCTCGCGAGCAATGGAGAACCAGAGGGATGGACTTCACGTGAGGAATGATGCAGAGGAAGCAGTCGGGTGTGCGGCCGAGTGAGCGAGGGACAGGGGGAGGAGAGAGAGGGTCTAAGGAGAGGGAGGGGAGGAGGGAGTCATGGAGAGAGAGAGAGAGATAGGTAGATAGATAGATCGGTTGATAAATAGATAGATAAATAGATAAATAGATAGATAGATAGATAGATAGATAGATAGATAGATAGATAGATAGATAGATAGATAGATAGATAGATAGATATATAGAGAGAGAGAAAAGGACATAAATAAACCTTTGTATTTTGACCATATCTAATAAAATCCTATTCCAAAAAAACATTCTTCTCATGTAAGAAATCTTATTTATCATCCTTCCATTTATTTAGTCCTTTATTCATCCATTTCTTCATTTTTTTCATTACTTATTTACATATTTATTCATCAATGCGTTTCTTCATCTGTTATTTCATTCATCTATGTATTTACCTACTCTCATCCATTTATCCATTTATCACCTATCTATCTATTCATTTATCATTTATCATCTATCTATCTATTCATTCATCAATTTATCTATTTCACAGCGAAATAGCTTTAACCACTCTGTCTTTCTCTCCTCTCTAATCTAACTGAGTGACACAAAGAACTTTATCCAATTGCGTTAAATGTCATGAGAACAGTACGTGATTATTACAATTAGATTAGACAGATAGAGAGAGATATTAGATAGGTATTAACCAATCAATCAGAATAATATAATGGTGTCACAGCGATAAACGTATTATATATCCTCGGAAAGATGATCATAAGATAAACAATGGGATAATGGTAATGGTAGGTGCGATAAGGTGCTTCTATATTTATGGAAATGTTATTGTTTTATTTTTATTCGTTATCATTGTTATCATTCATGTCGTTATCATTATCATTAATGTTACCATTTCTTGTTATCATTAATTCATTATCATCATTGTTATCCACAATGATGTTATTATTGATGTTATGATTTGTATCACTGTATCTTTTATGATTACCATTATATTAGCATAATCATTGTCATTAATGTTATCTAAGACTCTCACATTTGTCTCATTATGATTATGAATGTCACTGATACCAAAAACTCAACAATAAGGAATGTTGTAGATATTTTTTTATATCCCATCTCTCTCTCTTCTCTCTCTCTCTCTCTCTCTCTCTCTCTCTCTCTCTCTCTCTCTATATATATATATTATATATATATATATATATATATATATATATATGTATGTATCCATCCCTCTCTGCCTTTTTCCCTGCCTCCTTTCCTCACTCCATCCCTGTCACTTTCAATCCCTGTCTTCCTCCCTCATTCTCCCTCCTTCCCTTCCTCCATCGTTCCTTCCCTCCCTCCCTCCATCATTTTCTAATTCCCGCAATCCTTCTCTCCCTCCCCAGTCTCTCCCTCTCACTCTCACCCACCTAGCCTCACTCTCTCCTTCCTTCCTTCCTTCCATCCTTCCTTCGTTCCTTCCATCCTTACTTCCTTCCCTCCCCTCTCCCTCCTCCTCTCTCTCTCTCTCTCTCTCTCTCTCTCTCTCTCTCTCTCTCTCTCTCTCTCTCTCTCTCTCTCTCTCTCTCTCTCTCTCTCTCTCTCTGTCCCCTATCCCCCCCACCTCCAATTCCAAACCAAATATAACCAACCACAATAAAAAAATAACCAGCTTCTTTTCCTCCCTCTCTCCCGAACAGGGCTCTCGAGTGGCTACAATGATTACTACGGCGAATACAACTACCAAGAGTATTACTACGACCAGGAAGCCGAGACGGACCCTCCCGTATTCTTAGCCGAGCCGAGGACCTTCACTGTGGAGGTTGGCCAGACTGTTGTCATCCCTTGCGACGTCGAGAATAATGGTCAGGGTTTGTCTTATCCTGAATGATGTGTTTTGTTTTATCTATTATTTTGCAGATTATCTATTCGTTTTATTTTTTTGTCTTTTTGGATAAGAGTTATTTCGTCTACTGGATTTACTTGTTTATTTGTATATTTGTTGAGTTGTTTGTCTGTTTTTTGTTGTTTATTTATTGGTTTACTTAATTATCTACATATTTATATCTTTATCTGTCTATATACCTATCAATACATTTTTTTGTTTCTTGTTTTATGTGTTTACTTATTCTCTTATTCATTTGCATGTTTATTATTTTACGTATTCATTTACTTATTCACCTGCTTATTATTTATTTTTCTCTATATATGTTTATCTATATATCTACCTCTTTAGTCTTTTACTTATTTATTGAGAGAGAGAGAGAGAGAGAGAGAGAGAGAGAGAGAGAGAGAGAGAGAGAGAGAGAGAGAGAGAGAGAGAGAGAGAGAGAGAGGGAGGAGGAGAGAGAG
>NC_051395.1:9224601-9229601 GCF_015228065.2 Penaeus monodon
AAACTATCAAGTCTTCTTGATTCCTTCATTTAGTCAATTCATTTAGATCTCTAACTATTTAATTCCCTGTTCTATTAGCTCTTCAACTTACTAGTTCGCCTGATTAATATCTTTATCTGCCCAATTCAGTAATCCCTTCAACTATGCAACTAATTAACTCACTTTACCTATCCATCTCCTTAATTCATCAATTTCTTTTAAGCATTTGGCGACATAACTCACCAAGTCTTGCAAATAACTTTCTAATTTACTAATCCTATAACTATTCAACTCGTCCGCCTCCTCAACCATGTAACTAATTAACTCATTAACTCTTTCAACTACTAATTAATCGTTTCAAGTCATTAACCATTCAACTCCTTCAACCAGTCAAAATTTCACTCCCTGATTCATTAATTCTTCAACTGTTCAAACGAAAAACCCATTATTCAACCACCCTGCTCCACCTTGCAACTTATTCATTGATCCTTCAACTATTCAACTCAATAATCACCCTCTCCCCCCTCCCTTCTCCACCCGCAGCCCTCCCCAACACCCCCCACATCACCAGCAGCCCGAATGGTGGAGAAAGCGACATGTATACACTTACCTGGGAAGCCGAGAGTTACTACCCTGTGACGGAGTTCATGATCAAATACCGCAAGAATCACATGGGTGGATGGCATGTAAGTTGCCTGTTTATCTATTTATGAATAGATTTAACTGTGTGTTTATTTGTATTTCTATTTTTATTCTTCATGGATCTGAACTGATAGAAGTAGATGTGAACAAGTATGTATAGAGATACTGGAGATGTGAACGAGTTTGTATCAACACAAATACTATGGATGTAAACATGTATCTGTCTAAATGCTGATACAAACAACAGCAATGCAAACGATACTAAAGATCTCTTCGGCCGTTTGTGTCTGCAGGAGAACCAGACGGTGGTGCTTCGCGGGGGTGACTGGCAGAGCGTCACGCACTCACTGGAATCCGAGGAAAGGAATATGGACAACCTACACACGATGGCCTTCACCCTCAAGAATCTGGAGATCGCGACCGACTACGTGGCCGTCGTGAGGGTGAGAAATAAGTATGGTTGGTCGGCCGAGTCCCCGAACTTCAACTTTTCCACCAAGAAAGGTAAATGTAAGTGTTTTCTTGCCTTTCTGTTGTGATTATTTTGTGGTTTGTGTGTGTGTGTGTGTGTGTGTGTGTGTGTGTGTGTGTGTGTGTGTGTGTGTGTGTGTGTGTGTGTGTGTGTGTGTGTGTGTGTCAGTGTTCCCATGTATGTATGCATGCATTGATGCATGTATGATAGTACATGCACTTTGCTCTATAAAACTACTCTACTTTGAAAAATTGCAATGATAAAATACAACTGTACAACTGCGCATAGCAAGATACTACTATTTGGAAAGGTCTGCTGCATAAGAAAGCATTGGTCACACATATCCGTTAATAATCATAATAACTTATACAAATAAACATGAAAGTGTATATATGTCAGCCTCTCTCTCTCTCTCTCCTTTCTCTCTCTCTCTCTCTCTCTCTCTCTCTCTCTCTCTCTATATATATATATATATATATATATATATATATATATATATATATATATATATATACATATATATATCCATATCCATCTATCTCCTCTTTCGCACTTTTCTCTGATGATCATGGATATAACAATGATGATGATGATAATAATGATGAAAGTAATAAGGATAATGATAATAATGGTAATGATACTGATTATGATAACTATAGATGATGATAAACAAAATAATGATAACAAAATTGTAACAACGCTACCAATCATGATGATAACAAACAATAATAATAAAGTTGATAATGATTTTTTTTTATAACGCTGATGGTAATCATACTAATGATATTAACAACATATTATTAATGATAACAACAAGAACAATCACAACAATATAGAAATAAAAATAATATGATAACAGTTATGATAATGGTAATAACAATAATGATAACAACAATGATGCAATGACAATGGTAATAATAACAGTAATAGTAACAATAACAACAACAACAACAACAACAATAATAATAATAATGATAATAATAATAATCACAATAACAACATGCATTGATAATGATGATTATATAAAAATCATATTAATAATAATATTTACAATAATATCAATAATTATCTTAATATTAATAGTAATGACAATCATCATTACCAAAATAATAATGAAAATAATAATGTAATGATAATCATAATAATAATAGTAACAATAATTATAATAATAATAATGATATAATAGTAATAATAACAATGAAAATAATAATAATAATAATAGCAATGATAATATTAACAATAATAATGGAAAAATTATAATAATTATAATAATAAGAATGATGGTAACAGCCATAAAAAAAAACAATAATGATGGCAATGATGATAATTGTGATAATAACAATAAAAATACTAATGACAATGATAGGGATAACAGTAACATTAACATTCATTTTATTACAATTTGCACCAAAGTCTCTCTCTCTCTCTCTCTCTCTCTCTCTCTCTCTCTCTCTCTCTCTCTCTCTCTCTCTCTCTCTCTCTCTCTCTCACGCACTCACTCACTCAAACCGCTAACTCACCCACTCATTCAACCGCTAACTCATCCACTCGCTCACTCACTTACCCGCCCACTCACTCACTCACTCACTCACTCTCTCACTCACCCATCCAAAAACCCACCCACCTACTCACTCACTCATTCACTCACTCACCCACTCACTCGCTCACCAACCGCTCACCCACTCATTCACCCATCCACCCAACCAACCACACCACTCAACCACTCACCCACTCACTCATTCACTCATTCTCTCACACACACACACACACAACACACACACACACACACACACACACACACACACACACACACACACACACACACATACACGCACACACACTTTCTCTTCACACACACCCCTCTCCCTCTCGCTCTCTCGCTCTCTCCTCTCTCTCTCTCTTCTCTCTCTCTCTCTCTCTCTCTCTCTTCTCTCTCTCTCTCTCTCTCTTTCACTCACTCACTCACTCACTCACTCACTCACTCGCTTTCGAACCCCCCACGTCTCTCTCTCAGTATAATCTACAGTCATCAAGCTTAGTGTCTCTGAAGTTATACTAACCCCCGTGATAAATGAACCCTCTCTGACATTAATACAGTTAAATGCTGCACATTGCGGAGTTCCTCGTAACTTGCAACTGAGCTGAGTGAAGTGAACCCAGCTATTTGCATCTCCTTTTATACGGATGGAAAATTGCACTTCAAGTAGATGGAAAATTGCACTTCAAGTAGACGTTTGTGGAGGGAGAGGCTGGAGGAAAAGGGAGGAGGGGAAGGGAGAGGAAGAGGTCAAGATTTGTTAAATAGAATCAGACCAAATTGCAAAGGCAAAGGATGTTGTGAATACGACCTTTCCCTCTTTTTTTTTTTTTTTAGAACGGGGAACAGAGACAGTAGTAATAATTAAAAGAGCAATGAAGGCTTGACAGGGAATTGATAGGTTTGGTGTTTTGTGACGTTTTACAAATAGGCAGTGAGACAACGGTAAGGACCTTTGCAAGCAGCGGGCTGGTGGCACTATCCATTAGTGTTAGTTCATAACGTTGATAGATCATTTGACAGGGTCAGCAAGGGTGTTGTAATTTTGCTGTTGTCAAGATAGTCGTGTTTTATGACTAGTATTGCATCAATAATTAACGTTGAAGCCTAATGAAGCTATGCCAATCGCTTGCATTTTTTTCTAGTAATGATACGGTATTATTCTTTATAAGATTATTTTTAGCTAAACAGGGATCTTTTGAATACACCTGTATATCAAATAATATGGATGAATGTAAAACAGATTATTAAGCTCGTTATTTTGAGTGGCAAAATAGTTAAATAATACTATGTTGTGGAAAAAGCCAATTCCAAAGTTCCTAATTAATATAATGTAAACCGATATTGTCTTTGAAATGTTTTTAAATTTCGTTTCTGATTCTTCCTGCAGCCATGGCGGTGCTGCAGGCCACCAGCGGCGCCCTTCGCCAAGCAGGACTCCCTCTCGCGGCGCTTCTCCTGACCTTCGCCGTTTTCAGCATATAAGGACTTCGACCAGAGGAGGATCTGCGTCCCCATGCCAAGAAGCTGTCAAAAGAAAATGTCCGTGTAAAAGATGTATAACAATTTTTTTTCTTCTATTTTTCAAGTCATATTATTTTTCGTTTGCTCCTCCGAAACGAAAGGGATAGTTCTGTGTGACGTCGAAGAGATGTTTCTTGGAGCCCAGTGAGTGTCCATCTTCCAGTCTCTATCGCGTCATGGCCCAAGTGGGCCCTCGCTCACGGCCACACAGGCTGCACTCTTCGGCCTTTTATGGTCTTGAGAGAATCAGCTGTAGTGATGATAGACGAGAAAGTACAGAGAGAACCTTATCAGTCGTTTTTCTTACATCCAGTCAAAGCCTTACGTGAAAAGGCGGTTCGTGCGTTCAGGTAGTAGGGATCGATTTCTCAAGTACAGATAAAATGAAATATACAAAATGACTTGATTTTACTTCAGAAATTGGTCTACATGTTCGTACGGAATTATAGTACAGGAGTTATGTATAGCTGTGACGTGACTCAAAAGCAGCAAACTACACAGTTTTGCTGCCTTTATACAAACCTGGAAACCTACAGTGTATGAATATAAGCAGATCATTATGTGCATATGTACTAAGAACAGTCACCACAGCTATACCAAAGCGTTGCAGAGGCCACGTATGCGCAGGTATTAAACAACGGCTTTAGTGTGTGGTTACATTGGGACCTGTGGAAAGGTGTAGGTGTTCATGAACTTCTTAAGTTTTATCATGTCTGCGTAAGCCTGACATATAGTGACTAAGTATTAGGGTTGTATCCCAGGTTAAAATAGTAGTTATGCATTTTTTTCTTTGTAAGTAAGAGGCATGGCGAATTTAAACCTGATGGGTTTTCAATCAAGATACCA
>NC_051395.1:9242101-9252101 GCF_015228065.2 Penaeus monodon
AGATGAGTTATCCTTCGTGTTTTTGTACGCCATTAAAGTATATTTTGCCACCTACCATTGCAATTTACCTTTTATAGCAGTCAGCTGTGTTTCTCTCGCTTGCATTCTTTCTATTCACTTGGAATGTCTACACGTTATATTAGGCGTTCACGCCACAAGTACTCTGTAAATTAATCACTTTCTTCATTTGCCTCTTCATTTACAATCTTCCTCTCTGGAATATGTACACCTTGTTACCATTTTTTTTTCTTGATCAATAATTCTTTCTGATCTGTATATAATTTCGGTACTTCTTGTTTCGCTTTCATACTGAAGCTCCTTTCAGTTTCAGTTTTCTTTAAGCTTTCCTTTCCAACTCCGCCTAATTATTTTTCTCCACTTATCAGATTGAGAGGCAGTACCTCCGCCACGTACCTAATTATTTTCTATACTTTTGGATTATCGCATTTTGTTCAGACACGGGAAACATTTAAGGAGTGGGAGGTTGAAGAAACCGAAAAAAGGACGTGATCTGTTATTGCATGTGTGTAGTATATCAAGAAAGTTAATTAAAATGAAATAACCCCACAAACTGTGCTCAGTCGTGGAAATTGAATTTTTTTTAAAAACCATGAGATTCATGTTTTGTTCGGCCAAAAGGGAGTTCGATATCGCCACATAAATTAAATATACCTGTACAGATAGATTCGTTTACTATTAGAACTACCTTGTTTTTTATATTTACTCATAAAGATTAAAAGCTACTGTTGAAAAAACACAGACATACAGATGGAGTATGTACCCATGTGGTTTGAGTTAAAGGAAACTAACAGATCACAGCATTGTAGAGGAATATCTGAGATGAGTTTTCAGTAGTGTGTGGCACCTGCCCATCCCAAATATAAATGTAAAATTCTCTCCATCGATCAAGGAAAAGAGGTTGCCGAACGGTAGGTTACGAGAAATCAAGACTTTTTACCTCCCTTGTTTTCTCAGTTGGAATGGACATTCCCGCCACGCAAATGGTTGCAACTGATGAGTCTTAAAAGAGTAAAGCCCCCTGGTCTTGTTACACCTTTACGGTAGAGTTAAGTAGCTTACAAGCAAAGCTCGACTTCGTTGAGAGGATTTTTTTCCTTCTTTGGACATGCTCATACAAATATACGAAACAGCCTTGGAAATGAAGACTGAAAAACTAGCAAGGAGTAATGCGTCGCCGAAGGGGATATTGTAGATTGGTGAAGTGAAACAATTTTTGTTTTTGATGTTGATTTTCAGTTCTCGATATTTTTCATTTCTTTTAGATGAAATATTAGTGTTCTATTTAATAAAATACTTTCTTGGCTTTGTGGGTTCTATTACTTATATAATAACGTACAGTAACAATTTAACAATACTTACAATATTGCATTAACTAAATTCGATATTACAGAAGTATGACAATAAATTATGATGTTTACAGTATGAAATACTGTTTTTATTTCTAATGACTTCAGTGTTGTCCTTATAAGAAAAATAGGAATCAAAATAAATTTTGAAATATAAACTCTATTAAAAATGCCTACAACAGCTACGAACTGATTTTGTATTAATAAGTTGCGCTTTCTACAGGAACAACATAGTCTGCTTTGAGTAAAGAAAAGTATATTATTTAGCCGAAATATCTTTCTTAACTAAAAAAAATACGGTATATGAACAAATACCCGGGTGTTATTCACGCGAACTCACACACACACACACACACACACACAACACACACACACACACACACACACACACACACACACACACACACACACACACACACACACACACACACAAACACACACACACACACATATACACCCTTTCTGTGTATGTGTGCTGTTTGGTGCAGTGTTAGCGTTTTCGTCTCGCAATCTTGCTGACCAGCGTTCAAATCCCGCACTGCCAGTGGATAGTATCTCCAGACATTCCTTGCGCACTGGGGATAATTTAGAAGCAAACTAGATAAGCAAACTAATAATGCCAAACATATGTGGTATATGAAATAATGTAAATTATTATTACTCACACAATTCATAATACAAAACGAATAAAAATACAAATTAAAGACATGAACTAGATGTAGAAACAATAAAACTAACAAATGCAATTAATAGAAATAAAAGCGAAAAATAAAAGATCTACGATGAACTACGGGAATCACGCGCAGGTGATACAGGTGTGGTCAGGTGTGTATGTGGAGTGACAACTGGAGTGCCACGCCCCCTGTTTGTATGTGTGTGTGCGCTGCGCTTGCGTGCGTACATGCGTGCGTGCGTGTGTGTGTCTGCTTCTCATTCTCTCTTCTCTTTCTCTCTCTCTTTCACTTTATATATATATATATATATATATATATATATATATATATATATATATATATGTGTGTGTGTGTGTGTGTGTGTGTGTGTGTGTGTGTGTGTGTGTGTGTGTGTGTGTGTGTGTGTGTGTGTGTGTGTGAGTGAGTGAGTGAGTGAGTGAGTGAGTGAGTGAGTGTGTGTCTATATGTATTTATGTATATATAACCAATATATATTTGATATATATTATATATGCAAATATATACATATATATGCATATATGTATGTATAATGTGTGTATACGTAGATACATACAAAAATACAAGGAGAGGTAGCCCAGTATCGAGTTAACAGAAAGTGAATTGTTTAAAATCACTTAAGAATACATTCATTCGCATCAGTTAATCTGTTACTGAAATATCTCTTGTTCAACGTTTCTATCACTGACCGGAAACGCTTTATTGAATTCTTAACATATGTATTGTATACTACGCATCTCTGAATAATGTCAATAAAAAGCGGAACGCAAAACAAAAATTATATGTAACTGGCAAATTGAAGTTAGTTTGCAAGATATATTGCAGCAATAATTGCATTTCGAACGATTAACACAGAAACTTAACACACTATCGCATGCTAAATCCAGTCTCAACATAAATCCTGTAAGACCTAAGCGAGGAGAGCGCTGCATGTGCCACGGCAACATCTCGCTCGTCTCGGACACGATCCAAACGTGTTTCGAAGCAGCGCTGAGTCAATGATTTCCCTGCTGAAGCAACGGGGACTCGGAAGTAAGCTGTCTGGCGGAGTAAGGCCTTCTGTAGAGAAAGCTATGATCCTCGGATATGTTGCACGCCACGGTAAGGGAACTCGCAGTGGCAGGGCTTTCCTCGAATTCACTTTCATTTTGCATATACCTTTATGCAGAGATCAGCTAACGGGAATCCTCTCTGGAAATGTTTTGCAAAAGGGATTGGTATGCTATCAATATATGTGAGAGGTGGTGTGACGGCGTGTCTGGAAAACAAGCATTTTACAAGCCCTACTGCTTTCACGTAGCGAGAAGAGGTAGACAAACTGACAGAGAAACAGAAATAAGAAGAGAGAGAGAGAAAGAAAACAAGAACAGAGAAGATAGAAAGTAAAAGAAAACGAAAGAGATAGCAGAGAGGGGATGGAAGAGAAAAGAAGCGAGAGAGCGCAAGAATGTGAAGACAGAAGAGAGTAGCAAGAGGAAAGACATACAACGTAGAGCGCAGGAGAGATAAAAGTAGGGTGCCATTTCCGCGATTATTTCCAGGGCCTTTCACATCGCACGACGCACACCCTTAAGTGCCTCGCGTCGACCACTTATGGAACTTAGTATTAGACCTCTTAACAGCTTCCAAACTTCAGAATCTCTGCCCACTAAAGTTCGAAGTAATAGAAAAAAAAGTCCCCAAAACTCAAAGGCAGCATTAATTGGTCTTCCTCAATAACAAGCTGAGTTTTAAATGGACCTGGATTACTTTCTTTGTGTGTTCTTCCAAGAGACGCTCCAGGCAATGTGGCTGATTTAGTTTCGGTTTTTGAGAAATTCCGTAAGTTTCCGACATAGAAATGATAACCCAACTTCCTTCCTCAACTCTTAAGGCTTGGGAATTTCATAATTATTGTTACTAACGTTTTTTTAATAGTTTATCGGTGGTCGGCTATTCTGTAGTTCGTTTTGTACAACATACAATAGATGCTTTTTCAAATGAGAACACTAACACACTACATATACTATGAGCTGTGTGCTGTGTTTGTGTTGTCGTGATGTGCTTGTGTTTGTGTGTGTGCGTGTGTGTGTTGTGTGTGTTTGTGTGTGTGGTTGTGTTGTGTGGTGTGTGTGCCTGCTGTGTGTTGTGTCGTGTGGTGTAATGTGTGTGTGTGTGTGTGTGTGTGTGTGTGTGTGTGTGTGTGTGTGTGTGTGTGTGTGTGAGAATATATATAAATCTACATATTATATATATATATATATATATATATATATATAAAATACACATATATATTAATATATATATATATATATATATATATATATATATATATATATATATATATTATATATATATTATATGTACATGTATATATTTATAATCATACATATATATGTATGTATATATGTGTGTATTACATATATATATATATATATATATATATATATATATATATATATATATATATATATATATTATTGTATATTTATGTATGTGTGTGTGTGTGTGTGTGGTGTGTGTGTGTGTGTGTGTGTGTGTGTGTGTGTGTGTTGTGTGTGTGTTAGTATGGTTGGTGTGTGTCACCACACACCTGCACACAATGTTAAATTATATGTGAGTGCTAGTAATGAAAGTACTGAGATAAATGCATTTCGCCTGACCACGCATTTTTACACTATATTTATAGCCTTAATTCCCATCTGTTGATAGGCGAACTAACCATAAGATAGAGCAGATTTCATAGAAAACGGAATGCAAGAATCGCATTTTCAATCTTAATTTGTAGTGTGTGTGTGTGTGTGTGTGTTGTGTTTGGTGTGTACTTATGTTTTTTTTTATATATATATATATATATATATATATATATATATATATATATATCTATTTATTTATTCATTTATTTATTTATGTATTTATTTATTTATTTATCTATCACAGTCAGCACTATTACCGCAAACCACGCGAAAAGCTAAATTTCTTTTTGTAACTTATTTATCAACAATAACACCGTCTGTTTAATTTTGCATATCTATTACTTGTAAGAAAAGTTCTAAGAAAAAAGACTACTAACTCCATTCAACGCCGTAATTATGGCTCTGGCGTCGCATTCATATAATCTCGGGCAATGATGGCAACCTGTGTTGTGCATATGTACTATATGTATGTACAGTATATATGTACATACGTATATCTATTACAAACATACAAATGTGTTTATGTGTATATAACAGAGGGTAATGTATACGTGTATGTCTGCATTCATGTGTACGTCAACAAGTATTTAATTGTTTGAATTCATGCACGAGTTCAACTAAGTGAACTAAGTTGCAGCTGTTCCTCTGGCAGCTTTGTCTTTCGAATATTTGTCTTCCTAGCCATTGAAATGCACAAGTTCCCAGTGAAGTTAAAGTAACAAAAACTTTATTTTTTAACAGCATGTTCCTACAACTATTCCAGTACCCGAAAAAAGGCCTTATTTATCCCTGCAAATATCGCATGTATGTGTAGTTGTTTCTTGTTTGTGTGTGTGTGTGTGTGTGTGTGTGTGTGTGTGTGTGTGTGTGTGTGTGTGTGTGTGTGTGTGTGGCGCGCGTACATGCATACATGCCTGTATGTTTGTGTGTGCGTGCGTGTATTCATGCATACTCATATGCATGCACATATCTGCATCAGACATACGAACTTTCTTAATGCTAATGTTTTGCTTACCTAGCAGGGATCAGAATGCAAAACCGGTCTGTAATTAGAAGCAGAATAAGGGAAGAGGTGGCCAAGAGCGCAGGACTGCCAGATTCCCTTTATTTCCCAAGAGAAGTAATAACAGCGAGTTGAAAAGATGCCTAACTGGAAAAAATCGGTTCGCCAGCATTTCCGTTAAAAGTTCTAGGTCTGCGGCACTCAAAAAGTTTTGTCTCGAACGAGGCATAGGGAAATGATTAGTAATTTGTAATAATATCCAACTCTGGTCTTCCTATTAAGCCCCGGCTCTACCTATCCCCGTCCCTTGCCCCTTTATTGCAACATGGATATCCTTACACGGGATGCCTAAACCTCTTAATAAAGGAGCTCTTCATATCTCGTTCATCTGGCTGCCGGAGCTTCATTTTAGTGTCGGCTACCCTCCACCCCCCCGGTTCCACTTCTCCCTAATTTACCTCTTTATTCCCCATTCCCCTACCTCTCCCCCTCATCCTCCTATATCCCCTTCCTTCCCTTGTCCCAACTTCCCCTACTAACCTCTCTAGTCTCCCTAACCCTAACTTCCTAACTTCCCTCCTCCCCTATTTTCCTTCTCTCCTCTCCTTCTCAACCTCCCATTTTCCTCTCCTCCACCCCCATTTTCCTCCTCTCCTCCATCCCCATTTTCCTCCACACCTTCTCCATCCCCCATTTTCCTCCTCTCCTCCCCCCTCTCCTCCCAGTCACCCTACCCCCTCTATTCCCACTCCCCCCCTACCCCCCTCTTTTCCCCGCCTCCCTCCACCCCCGCCCTATTTTCCTCATCCTCCCTGCCTGTTTCCCCCAACCTTTTCATGAAATACGCATCGGTCAACACAAACAGGGAAAGGGTTTAAACAAGAGATGCGGTTATGCTGTAAGAAGATTAATTAGAGTTTTGTAGGTCTTCTGAATGTTTGAATATTTAGAGCTTCAGCAGTTCGCGTGATCAAAGGTAGAGCTTTAATCTGTTTTGCGAATCCTTATTTATAAGGATGAGATATTTTTGATAATCAGATTTCTCTCTGGATTCATACATTTCTCCGGTCTTCATGCCAGCGCATATAGTTTTCTGACATTTGAAATCTGCGAACCAGTTCATGTATAATGAACAGGATAATGAATCGCAATATCATAGACATGATATTGCAAAAAAAGAGGAAGGGAGTAAATAAAAAAGAAAAGAAAAGACGTCGATATACGAAGAGAATGAAAAGAAAAAAAGAAAAAAGTCAATATATCAAAAATAAAATTGGCAGACCACCTCACTGAATAATTAATGAACTGTATCGCAAAGAAATGACGAAAAAGGAGAATAAAGCAGAAATATAATGAACAAACAATATATATATATATATATATATATATATATATATATATATATATATATATATATATATATATATATATATATATATATATATATTAATATAGAATATAATGTAATTTATATAAAAACTCTGTTGTCTACTAGAGTATTGCTATATTATTTTATATCTATTCCCCACATTAAAATAGAAAATATATACATGTATAATTATAGAACAACTCAAACCATTATCCAAGTAATCTCGATTAAAGTCAATTCGATCAGATCCTTTTGTCTGCTTTTCTAAGTTCTCACTTCTTGTTACTCGAGATGACCGACACTTAGAAAGAAGGAACATGATGCCCTTCGAGCGACACTGACTGAAAACGATTACCGGCCATACCCGACTGAGGCTGCTGACCGGTTGACTGCTGACTTTCTTCCTGCCTCTGCCTTCATACCTGCTGACTGCTGCTCATACCAGCCTGCTCCTGACTGCAAGACTGCATGCATGCCTGACTACTGAATGACTGTCTGCCTGCCTGCCTACTGTTAATACCTCCGTATGCTCCTCATACCAGCCTCGCCTGTACCTCCCTATTCGAACATCGGTCCATGATGCCTTTCGCCGCCTGCCCATGTCTAATAATCCCCCACTCCTGCAATGTCGCCCTCCCCACGCGCTCCTCGCCAAGCATCGCTCTTCACTGCGCCCGCATTCGCAGTAGGTAAACCGCCCGCCCCGCCTTCGCTGCCCGTTCGAGTTCTCGCGTCATACTTCGCCATGAGCCAGCGACTCATCAGCGGCGCCGCATGTGCGCGGAGGGTTCACTGTCGCGCGCTTCGGGGGGGTCGGAAGGGTCTGGGCGGTCAATAAGCTTCTCATAGAGACAAAAGCCGCGGCCGCCGACTGTCAGCGCTGGAGGGTTCGCTTTCGGCAGTCCTGGCGCTGAAAGGAGGGGGGGGGAAGGGGGGAGGGTGGACGAGGAATAATAAGGGGACTCTCAAAAAAAAAACGAAAGAAAGAAAAGCTGAAAGAATGGGGTTTGGGGACTTCCTCGTTATTTATTCATATTGCTATCCAGGTGCGCTTTGTTTAATTTCCTGTGTATTTGCCTATCTCATTATCTTAAATGACTAATCAAACATTAGGAGCATGGCATTTAAAGGAAGTAATTAAGTAATAACATCATGAACTGACACGGAAATATACTTTATGCCAAACGTGATAAATGATACACATTATTAAAATGTGGCAAAATAACAGTAAGCATTAGGGTAGAAATATATTACTGTTCCTTGAAAAACAATTCTTCATACTAATACAGGCAATCGGTAATAATCCCGTGGCTTATTTCAGCGATATATATTTTCAAAAGACCCTTTCAGAACACTGCAAGAAATAAACCGAGGGTCCTAAGCGGGACAATGGCGCAGGTAGAAACTCGGACACTGTTTTTTCTCTTCTCTTTTTTTCTTTTTTTTCTCTTTTTTTTTGTGAAAACTGGTATAGAAGAAGAAAGGAAAACGAAAAAGATGAGGAAAAAATGACTCCTCTTCCCAGCTGAGGTCAGGGTAATGTCGGGCATCGTTTATCCCTTGTACGTTGAAGGAAGGATAATGCAAAGGAGAAGAAAAGGAAGGAAAAGGGTGAGTGGGATATGGCCAGGATAAGGGAGGAATGGGGGGGAGTGATATGGCCAGGATAAAGGAGGAAGGGTGGTGGTGATATGGCCAGGATAAGGGAGGAATGGGGGGCGTGATATGGCCAGGATAAGGGAGGAAGGGTGAGTGGGATATGGCCAGGATAAGGGAGGAATGGGGGGGCGTGATATGGCCAGGATAAGGAGGAAGGGGGGGCGATGATATGGCCAGGATAAGGGAGGAATGGGGGGGCGTGATATGGCCAGGATAAGGGGAATAGGGGACGTGATATGGCCAGGATAAGGGAGGAATGAGGGGCGTGATATGGCCAGATAGAGGAAGGGGGGATAGCGGTTAAGGAGGAAGTGGGGGCGTGATATGGCCAGGATAAGGAGGAAGGGGGGGCTTGATATGGCCAGGATAAGGGAGGAATGGGAGAAGTGATATGGCCAGGATAAGGGAGGAATGGGGGGCGTAATATGGCCAGGCTAAGGAAGAAGGGAGGGGGGCGTGATATGGCCAGGTTAAGGAGGAAAAATGGGGTGTGATATGGCCAGGATAAGGGAGGAATGGGAGACGTGGTTTGGCCAGATAAGGAGGAATGGGGGCGTGATATGGCCTGGAAAGGGCAGAAAGGGAGCGGGATATAGATAAGAGTTGGAAAACCGAGCATAATAAGACCATGACAAGGAGATAGGGACGTGAAATGGCCAGGATAAGGAGCAAAGGTGGATGCGATATGGTCAGGATGAGAAGAAAAGGTATAGGCGATAGAGTCCGAATCAGGGTTAAGGGTTAAGAGGCGAGAGAGAGAGAGAGAGAGAGAGAGAGAGAGAGAGAGAGAGAGAGAGAGAGAATGAGAGAATGAGAGAATGGGAGAGAGAGAGTGAGAGAGAGAGAGAAAAGAGAGAGAGAGAGACCCGATATGAACAGTTGCTGAGGGAGTAAACCGCATAAACCGACAAAACCATATCCACAATAAGCGATCGCGAAGAGAATAGAAAGGAAAGAATACAAAAAGCCATAAATACATTAAAAGGCAGACTTCCAGAAAGTCACACGCACGAAGAAGGAGAGAGAGAGAGAGAGAGCGAGAAGGCCCGGCCGCCAGGATGTTCTTCGGAAGGACGGCAGCATTGAGCGCATCTGGCAGGACAATTGAGGCCTTAATTGCAAGCGCTCGGGAGGCCTAAAGCATTCAGTATTGAGAGAAGCATTAAGCATTTCATCTGCATTCGAATGATTGGATTTTAATTGAATCTAACTTCATATGCTCAGAACTGCAAGTT
>NC_051395.1:9288038-9290538 GCF_015228065.2 Penaeus monodon
TTATCCTTATGATTGTTATGACATTAATATTATTAATATCATTAACATTCTATCGCTATAGTTCTTATCATCATTGTTATTGAAATTTACATTCCTATCATTATTGTTATCATTATCATTATTATTGATATTGATATTATTGATATCATCAATCCTACTATGGCCACTACTATTATCACTGATTTAATCATTAGTACGTTTTTCATCATCATCATCATAATCGATTTCATTTCTATTATCAGAAGCATCTTCCGTGAAATATTTACTGCTCCCTTATATTGTAATAATTAATTCTATACTCTTTGCTAGGGGATAAATTTGTATCTCTTTTTACTTAAAGATTTTTACGTTCGATTGCAAGCCAAGAGGCCGCGGTAGCCGAGGGGTTAAAACAGCGGACTCAAAAGAGTTTCACGACAATCTGAGGTCGAGAGTTCGAGTTACCGGCCGGTGTGTTGTTCCCCTGGACAAGGAACTTCACCTCGATTGCCTACCGTCATAGGAGCCCACAATACAGTGGAATGTACCGTACCGGTCCCAATTTAGCCCCGTTGGATGGCGAGGGTTGACGGCAGGAAGGGCACCCGATCGTAAAAACGTGTCAAACCGTAATGAAGATGCGGATACAAAGGATGGAAGAAGAAAATCCGCAGCGGCGACCCCGAATAGGGATTAAAGCCAGAAGAAGAAGAAAAGTTCGATTCCAAGCTTGGGTTTACACACGTGGAAGCTGCATTAATTTGCCTCCGGATTTGAGCATAATTCTAGAGAACTTTAGTATTGTCACTCACGAATTTCTTTTCTTTTCTCTTTCTTTCTCCCTTTCTTTATTCATTCAGTTATCATTATTTTTTTTTAACTAAGCTTTAATCTTATATAAACACCAGTATTTCTTCCGTAGATTAAGTACATGCTACCGTTTTCCAGTCGATCTATACGACACGAGTTTTAACCAATTTCCGATATTTGTCCCATTTGCCTGCACCAGGTAAGGAGTTTGTTGTATCTTGATAGAATTCAAATAACACACAACACTATCGATCCAAAAACCATTATATATTCAGTGGGAAGTTGTGATCAAAGACTATACATTAAACGTGAATATAAACAAATACTAAAATAAAGAAAAGACCATGTCGATTGAAGAGAGCTGTTATTTGCTAAAAGATGAGAAACAAAAAAACAAATTGTTTAAGCACATATAAAGGAGGATGTATGTCAGCTTATTCGTAATCCTTCCTAACTTTATGTTTTTTTTTTCTTGAGAATTTTCTTCACTGTTTCTCTCTACCTGTATTTGACTCTATCTCTATATATGCATCTTTCTTTCTTTATATCAGTCTGTCTGCCTCTCTCTCTGCCAGGTACTTGCAAAAAGCACGGTCTGCTTGTTTGTATTTATTAGCAGAAGTTTCTTGGGATCTTGAGTTGAAGTGGCTTGCTTGTACATTGGGACCCGGGCAGCGAAGCCTCAGCAAGGGGGGGGGGGGGGCTGGCAGGTGACCCCCGGGAGGAGGCAGCGTCCGAGCAGAATGGTGACTCAATGCAGAGTGATTGTACGGGTCCAGGTCAGCTATGGGGTCATGAGCTCAGTGGGCGTGGCTTAGGTCAGTACGGCGGCGATGCCATGGGCACGCCGTCCTATTGGTAACCCCTGCTAGCTGGAGGGCGTGACATTGAAGGCTTCTGACCACTCAGACTGCTCCGGCACACATGAGCGCAGTGGGCGTGGCTTAGGTCAGTACGGCGGCGATGCATGGGCTCCTCTCTCTCTCTCTCGTCTTCTCTCTCTCCTCTCATCATTCTCTCTTCGGCTCCTCTCTCTTCTCTCTCTCGTCTCTCGCCCTCTCTACTCGTTCCCCCCTTTCTCTTTATCTATCTAGCTTGCTCGATCTATAGATATTCATTTACTTTTCTACATATTTACCTATCTATCCTACCTACCTACCTATCCTAGCAACATATGTCCCCATCTTTTCTATCTACTCACTTATCACCACCTCAGCCGTCAAACTATCTATCTGTCTTCTATCATCCTACCTATCTAATCTCCCCTCATTCCGAATAAACCGTGACAGAAAATCGCAGAAACATGAAAGGGACTTGGGCCCAGCGGTGCAAGATTGCAAGTTTGTTGATTAAAACTGAGCCCTGCATTCTTACTGACGTTGCTTTGAATAAGACCACTACAGAAAAGGGCAAAGGTGCGTTTTTTGTAGATATGATTACAGGTAGATGTTACAATAAACTTGTTTTAACCTTAGATGATACATTTAAAATCTGTTGATCGTTTTTATGCTCTATTAGATTGTACAGTGCAGCTATATGAACTGAAATATAGTGGTTAGTAAAACACTAGTAGCATGATGGAAATAGCTGTAATAAGGCATTGTAATATTATATTTAACACTAGAACATAGTAACGATTATAACAGAGGAAAAGATCGAGTGATATTAATCAAAATTAAAAAATCAACTTAAACATCACAGGAATCATCAT
>NC_051395.1:9295538-9305286 GCF_015228065.2 Penaeus monodon
TTTTAACGATTAATACGAAAGATCACCAAAGAATCTAGTCCTGGACGCTGTCACATTTTGAGTTACCAATTCTAAATTAGAAGTGCGTTTGACATCTGAGAAGCTGCATGACCTTCCTCAGGGCCTTGCAGAGAAAGGTATTGATTTCATCTGAAACTTACTAAATGTGTCCTGTGAACAGGCATGTTACTTAAAATGATGAATCAGTATTCATTGGCTTTACCGAAGTCCCAGGACTCTTGAGTGCCTCACAATATTGTCACATTAATCTTATGTCACCTATTCTTAAAACTTACTGAAAATCATTCTACAGAGGATTCATAAGACAACTCCTACCCAAAGTTCCCAGAGACTAAGTTTGGGTTGAATGAAGACAAAGGAAGGTCCACATAAATGCTATTTTCGTCAGAGAATGCTTGCCGAGAGAGCCTTCCAAACATCTATCTGGTCTTCGTCATTGACTTCAACATGCTTTTGAGTAGGCCAGCCTAGAATTGTTCAAATCTCGCAAATATCTGGATAGATTAACAAAAAAATGTGAGACTAATTCAATCAGTCTGCAAATATAACTTGCCTTAGTCCACATATCTGATGGAACAACCAGTTGGGTCCCCATCACGCGAGTTGTCCTACAAGATAGTGTGTATGTCACTTGACTGCAATTATATTCTGAAATTATAATATGGGAGATTGAAGATCATGAGGTACGTTATCATGTTGCAAGATCAAAAGCCTTCATTATGCCGATGATACAGTTCTCATGGCCACGTTGTAAAGACCTACAACTAAAACTTTTTGATGCTGTTCTGGAAGCCAGCAACATCTTGGCCTCCAGTCAATAGCAAGAAAATAAATGCATGATGGTTTCAACTCAGAATTCCAGGGAGAATTAAAAATTTAACAAGTTTCCTTCTTCAATATTTACGAGCGTTCTTGTCACCTCAGATACTGGTTGCAGAATGAAGCCAGGCGCAGAATCGGACTAACAAATATCACCAATCCGAACTCTGGAACATCTACAGAACCGCGGCTCTCATGGCAAATAAAAATTTGAGATTTGTTTAAAACGTTTTTGTTGTGTATGTGACGTCTCCTATATGGTTATGAGTCCCTGTACACGGACGGTTGAAACGGCGCAATATAGAAGCCCACAAGATAAGCATCCAAAATTTAAAACTGGTAAGCATCAGGGCCTCGAAGACATGTAGTGCTTGGTCTTCTTTCACAGGGTAAGCCGACATCTCCAAATACTCATTGTCGAGAGATTTTCATGATCCCTGCTGCCAAGCCAATCCGTCTAATGACTTCCTGTCTGACAGCCCACGAAATCAATGAACTACATACACCACAGCATTAGAGCTCTCTGTCCTCTTTGACGTTAAATCATTGGAGCATATAACGACTGAATAGGATCTCCTACAGGCCCCCAAAGTCCTGGGATCTTGGTCCAGGATACCTCTAGACCCAGTTCTTTGCTTTGCTAAATGCATCAAGAGCCACCACTAGAGTTTCGAGAGATTCAGTAGAATGGCACATCATCGCATGTCACGTTCGGTAACCTTTGCTATTGCCCAGATTTGCTCTATACTGATTTTTAAAACTGGGTAAGTATCTGTTTATGGAAATGTGATAACTGTTGGTGGCAAGGACACAGCCTTGTTTCACTCCTGAACTAATTTGGAAGAAAGCTTGACAGGCCCCTGCAACACTTTACTGCACTTTCAGTACCTTATATAGGGCTTGTTATGATTCTTGTTTGGAATTCCTCTTCGCTCAGTTATCTCCCAGAGTGATTCGCGATGCCTGTATCAGCACCTTCTTGTGGTCAATATAAGCATATGCAGCCCACTCCCGAACTCAATTTCACTCTACAATGACTTTATCCATTGACCAGATATGGTCTATTGTGACCTTCCCAGGAGTGAGCCAGAATTGGCTCCAGCTGCAGGTGCCTCGCAGGTGTCTCTGATACATCTCGAAGAAAGATGTGAGCAGGAATATGCCCGGTTTCCGAGAAGTGTAATGTCCTTCGGTGATTGGCTGCAGTCCACCGATTCCCTTTCTCCTGCCATAAAACTGGATGACCACCCCCCTCAGCAGGTCAGGGGATAGTACCATTCTGCTAATAACAGACAGGACAGCATGCAATCATAAGTTCTCCACCAGCCTTTACAGTTTCAGCTGGGATGCCGCAGATATCCGTTGCTTTTCCACTCGTCAACTTGAGATCACCCCCTGATTCAATCATTGGAGGTGGATCTCGCTGATGGATGGTTTTTTGCAAAGAATCTGCAACACTACCCGCATCCAAACCTTATTGTTGGGGGTTCAAACTGTACCCCTTTCGCGCACTTGCTGACAGACTGCAGTGTTTGCGAGATGGCGTGAAGTTGCGCTTTATCAGGTAGGCAGATGAAGTCAATTACAAGACAATGGCTGTTCGACCTCTTCTGAAAAAATACTGAGAAAGTGTTTCCTTGTCCCTCCTCAAGCACTGACCTAGTCCTCTGGGCAAGGCAGCAATGAACAAGTGCGATCCCTGACCAATCATCTGTGGCTTGCAGTGTCTCCTGTAATATTCTTATTGATATAATATAATATGATAGCGATTTTTGGGCTGCATCAAACGTTTAACACTTGAAGATGTCCCACAAGAAGAACAGAGTCCCCTTTCGGCCCCCGAGTGGCTACGACGCGACCAGTAGTAGCTTCAGCAAACCCTGAGCACACTCCCCCTCCCTCAATCTGTCCACAATGAAACACACTAATGCGGTCATTGAACGGTTCTGAAGTGGGCCGGAGAGTAGCCACACCAATCTATGATCTTCATGAATCGCTTCCCGATATACCCCGCAGTTCTGAGGATCCTCAACGATTCTAACGATGCGGCCCATATTAGCTGATACCAGAGCCCGAGAAATCCTCCAATTTCTGGAACCTGCCAAAGTCCCGGAAAAGGACTCTATTCTCGCTGCCAGCATCAGCTCCCGGGCCCTGAGGACCGCAGACATCTCATAGCCAACTCGGTCACATCCAGATACCGCCTGAAGTCACCCAGAATAATACGAATATCTTCCGAATACAACGTTTGTCACTGATGGCAATTTGGCGTAAAACATCTCATATATATATATAGTATCTAATCTATGATAATATATATATATATATATATATATTATAATATATTTATATATATCTTATATATATATATATATACCACCACACACACACACACGACGACACCTATATATTATATAATCTTAATATATATATATATAGATATATATATATATATATATAATATAATATATATATATATAATATATTATATATATATATTAAAATATATTTATATTATATATATGTAATAATTTGGTGTGGGGGGTTGTGTGTATTATATATATAGTATATATAAATTAAAATTAATAAAATATATTATATATATATGTATATAAAAATTTTATATATATATATATTATATATATATATATATAATATGAGTATGGTGTGTGTGGGGTATATATATATATATATAAATATATATTATATTATATATAAAATTAATTATTATTTATTATATATTATATTTATATTAATATATATTGTGTGTTTGTGTGTGTGGGGTGTGTGTGTGTGGGGTGTGGGGAATTATTTTATTTATATATAATATATATTATATTATATAATATATATATTATATTTTGGGTGGTTTGTTGTGTGTGTGGGGTTGTGTGTGTGTGTGTTTTTGGTGGTGTGTGTGTGGGTGTGGGGTGTGTGGGTGTGTGTGTGTGTGTGTTTTGTGTGGTGTGTGGGTTGTGCGTATTTTTCATATAATAAAATTATATATATATTAATATTATATTATAATTTTTATATAATGTGTGTGTGTGTGGGTGTGTGTGTGTGTGTGTGGGTGGGGTGTGTGTGGGTGTGTGGTGTGTGTTGTGTGTGTGTGTTTGTGTGTGTTTGTGTTTTTGTGGGGTTTTTTTGGGTGTGTTTGTTGTTTGTGTGTGTTGTGTTTTTGGTTTTGTATTTTTTATATATAGATATAAATAATAAAATTTAATATATATATAATAATATATATACACTCATATATACAAATATCAAAATATATATCCACACAACACCCACACACCACACACACACACCACCCCCACACCACACACACCACACACAAAACCCACACACACACACACACACACACACACACGAGTGTATGTGCCTTCGCACGCGCCTAACAAGCAGTATTTCGGCTAAAATATATAATTATAAATCCAAATGGGAACAGGGAACAGCAAAGTTTTTCAAAACAAGAAATTTTAAAATATTTCCACGCTCGGACGAAGAATACAATGTTTAGGTTTGTGCGAAGTAGAGGGCCCGAATCGGCGTTTATAAAACCCATAAAAATCCTCTTTTCAATATGTCAAGAATAAAAAATGGAGTGGCTTTGGTCATGGATATAATTTTCAAAAAACATTCTATTGTCGGGGCCCAAAAACAAACCGCATCCTTCTATTTAAATTTTAAGTTAGTCCTGTAAATGTAAATATAAATAGCATTGCCCCTATGGGGATGTTAAGACCATCAATTAACAGTTTCTACAGATCTCTCAATAAAATTATTTTTATCATTAAATCAAGTGAAATTATATTTAATGCTAAAGTTAGCTCAGAAAGAGATGGAAAGACTTTTGGGATTGCCGGTCTGGAAACCCGATAAATGTGGGGGTTTTTTTGGGTCAAAGGGGAAAAAAAACCCTTTTTCAAAACCCCTGGTTTAATGAAACCCTCAGCGCGATAGATGGTTTGTCCAGGTGATGAACCAAAAATCAAATTGGCTATTTTATAATTTTGAGATCCCCCAACGCAATAAAAAAATCCCGAGTTTTACCCGGTGGACTAAAAATAGACCATAATTCAGTGATATAAAATTCAAAATTTCTCCAAAAATTTATGAAAGCAAGATTATCCCCAAATTTTAAAACATTAAAAAATAAAGGGGTGCGAGAGAACTTTAAAACAGGATTTTCTTTAAAAAAATCAAGAGCCCAAAGGCCTGCACAAAAAGAAAAGTTTCAAAAGGATAACTAGAAACAATCTGTAAAAAAAAAGAAAGAAAGCCAAAAAAATTAAGAATTCGTTTTTAACCCCAAAGAATTTTTCAAAAGGGAAAAAGAGGATCCCCAAAAAAACATCCTTTTCCTACAAAAATTTCATCAGAGTACAGATGGAGCCCTCTTTGGGAAAGAGTATGTTCATGAATTTTTTTTTTTAACGATAATAGAAAGATCACCAAAAATCTATCCGGGAAAGCTGTACATTTTGTTTTTACCAATTCAAAATTAGAAGTGCGTTGAAAATCTGAAAAAAGCTGCATGCCCTTCCTCAGGGCCTTTGGGCAGAGAAAGGTATTGATTTCATTGAAACTTTAAATGTGTCTGTAAAAACGGGCATGTTATTTAAAATGATAAAAACCAGATTATTGTTTTACCAAAAGCCCCGGGAAACTCTTGAGTGCCCACAATTTTGCAAAAATTAAATCTTATTCACCTTTTCTTAAAATTTTACTAAAAATCATTTCTACAGAGGTTTCAAAGACAATCCTACCCAAATTTCCCCCAGAACTAAGTTTGGGTTTTAAAGGACAAAGGTCCAATAAATGCTTTTTTTCGTCAGAGAATGTTTGCCGAGAGACCCTTTCCCAAAAACTCTATCTGGTCTTCATTGACTTCAAAAATGCTTTTGGTAGGCCAGCCCTAAATTGTTCAAAATTCGCAAATATCTGGATGATAACAAAAAAGTGAGACTAATTCAATCATCTGCAAAATAACTTGCTTAGTCCACATATCTGAGGAACAAACCCGTTGGTTCCCCACACGCGAGGGTTGCCTACAAAAATAGTGTGATGTCACTTATCAATTTTATTCCCCGAAATTAAATATGGGAGATTTAAGATCTGAGGGGACGTTTTCAATGTTTTTTCAAAATCAAAAACCTTCTTATGGCCATTTATACAGTTCTCATGGCCACGTTGTAAAGACCTACAAAAACTTTTTGATGCGTTTTGGAAGCCACAAAAATCTTTGGGCCCCCGTAATAGAAAAAATAAATGCATGATGGTTTCAAAATCAAATTCCCGGGAGAAAAAAATTTTAACAAGTTTCCTTCTTCAATATTTACGGCTCTTGTCACCTAGATCTGGTTGCAGAAGGGAAACCAGGGGCAGAATCGGACTAAAAAAATATCACCTCCGAAAATCTGGAACATCCCACAGAAACCCCGGCCCCTATGGCAAAAAAAATTGAGATTTTTTAAAACGTTTTGTTTGTATGTTTCTCTCCTATATGGTTATGAGTCCTGGACACGACGGTTTAAACGGCGCAATATAGAAGCCCCAAGATAGACCAAAATTTAAAAAATGGGAGATCGGGCCCCGAAGCATGTAGTTGGGCCTTCTTCACGGGAAAACCACATCTCCCAAAAATCTTGTCGAGAGATTTCATGATCCCTGCTGCCAAGCCCAAACGTCTAAGATTCCTGGGCTGACAGCCACAAATCATGAACTACAAACCAAGGGATTTTAGAGCTCTCTGGGCTCTTTTACGTTTCTTGAGCTATACCCACTGAATAGGATTCCTAAGGGCCCCCCAAAATCCCGGGACTTGGTCCAGGGGAACCCCTAACCCAAACTTTTCTTTGCTAAAGCTCAAGACCACCCCTAAGTTTCGAGAGATTTAGTAGAATGGCAAAATCATCGCAAAGTCAAAGTCGGTAACCTTGCTATTTCCCAGATTCTCTATACTGATTTTAAAAATGGGGAAAATTCGTTTAGGAAATTTTTAAAACTGTTGGTGCAAGGACACAGCCTTGTTTCACTCCTGAACTAATTGGAAGAAAACTTGACAGGCCCCTGAACACTTTACTGCCTTTCTACCTATTAGGGGTTGTTTTATTCTTGTTTTGGGAAACCTCTTCGTTTAGGATTCCCAGAGTGATTCGCGATGCCTGTATCAAACACCTTCTTGTGGTCAAATAAGCATATGCAGCCCACTCCCGAACTCAATTTCACTCTCAAGACTTTTCCATGACCCAGATTGGTCTATTGTGGGCTTCCCCGGAGTGAGCCAGAAAATTGGGTCCAGCTCAGGTGCCTCGCGGTGTCTCTGATCATCTCCGAAAGAGTGAGCAGGAATAGCCCGGTTTGGAAGTGTAATTTCTGGTGATTGCTGCAGCCCACCGTTCCCTTTCTCCCGCCAAAAAAGGATGAAAAAAAAACCCCCCCACAGGTCAGGGGAAAAAGTACCATCTCCAAAAAACAGAAAGGGCAGCATGCAAATAAGTTTTCCACCAGCCTTTAAAAATTTTAGCTGGGGTCCGCAGATATCCGTTGCTTTTCCACTCTCAAATTGGGGATCACCCCTGATTTTAATCAGGAGGGGTCCCGCTGATGGATGGGGTTTGGGAAAGAAAACTCAACATCCCGCACCAAATTTTGTTGGGGTTCAAACTGGGAAACCCCCTTTCCCCACTTTCTGGCAGACTGCATGTTCGAGATGGCGGAAGTTGCTTTATCAGGTAGGGAGGGTGAAGGGCAATTACAAGACAATGGCTTTCGACCTTTCTGAAAAAATCCCGAAAAGTGTTCCTTTTCCCTCCTCAGCACGACCTAGTCCTTGGGCAAGGGAGCAATGAACAATCGATCCCCACAACATCTGTGGCTTGCAGTGTCTCCCGAAATTCTTATTATTAATATAATATGATACGATTTTTGGGCTGCACAAACTTTTAAAAAATTGAAGATGTCCCCAAAAAAAAGAGTCCTTTGGCCCCCGAGTCTACGAAACGACCAAGTAGCTTCAGCAAACCCTGAGCACCTCCCCCTCCCCCAATCGCCACAAAAAACATAATGGGTCATTGGGAACGGTTTGAAGTGGGCCCGGAGAGTAGCCCAAACCCAAACATATCTTCCCCTGGGAATCGGGTCCCGATATACCCCGCAGTTTGGGGGACCCCCCAAAAGATTAACGATGGGCCCCTATACTGATCCCAAAACCCCGAAATCCTCAATTTTGGGGAACCCCGCCAAAGTCCCGGGGAAAAAGGGCTCTATTCTCGCTGCCAGCATCACTCCCGGGCCTGAGGGCCGCAGAAATCTCATAGCCAACTCGGGGGGCACACCGATACCGCCTGAAATCCCCAGAATAATACGAATATCTTCCGAAAACAACGTTTTTTATGAGCATTTTGGGTAAAAAATTAATATATTATATATTATTATATAATATATATATATATATATATATATATTAAAATATTATATATATTTATAATATTAATATAACACACACACACAACACACACCAAAATATAATAAAAAATTTTAAAATATATATATATAATATATATATAATATTATATTATTTTTATAATTATTTTAATATTTTATTATTTATTTTTTTATTAATTTTATTATATTATTTTTATATTAAATATATATATATATATATATATATTTTATATATATATATATATATATATATATAATACTATATCTATATCATATAATTATCTATCTATATCTATATATAATATATATATTATTATATATGTAATATATATTATATCTATATATATATATATAGATATATATATATATATATATTTATATATATATATATATATATATTTATACATTATATATACATACATACACATACACATATACATATATACGCAATGTGTATATATATATGTATATATATATATACATATATAATACATCACACACACACACACACACACCACACACACACACACACACCACACAACACACACACATACATAATATATATATATATAGATATATATATATATATATATATATATATATATATATATATATATATATATATATATATTATATATATATATTATATATATATACACAAATATATATATATATAATATATATTATATATATATCATATATATATATATATATATATATATATATATATATATATATCTTCTTCTTTTAACGGTAGGTTCATGACTGAGCCGCCGTGGTCACAACATGATACTTAATTGTAGTTTTCATGTTGTGATGCTCTTGGAGTGAGTACGTGGTAGGGTCCCCAGTTCCTTTCCACGGAGAGTGCCGGTGGTACCTTTAGGTAATCATTCTCTCTATTTATCCGGGCTTGGGACCAGCACTTGACTTGGGCTGGCTTGGCCACCCAGCGGCTAGGCAGGCAATCAAGGTGAAGTTCTTTGCCCAAGGGAACAACGCGGCTGTCGGCGACTCGAACCCTCGAACTCAGACTGCCGCCGCGACAGTCCCGAGTCCGACGCTCTAACCATTCGGCCACCGCGGCCTTGACGATCATGGGCTATTCCATGATTTTTCTTGGCAATTTAGAGCGGTGGTTTGCCATTGCCTTCCGCCCGGTGTTTTTTTTTTTTTTTTTTTTTTTTTTTTTTTTTTAATAGAGTCACCATCTCTATTTACCCGGCACTGACTTGGGCTGGCTTGGCCACCCAGTGGCTAGGTAGGCAATCGAGGTGAAGTTCCTTGCCCAAGGTAACAACAGCGCCGGCCGGTGACTCGAACCCTCGAACTCAGATTGCCGTCGTGACAGTCTTGAGTCCGATGCTCTAACCATTCGGCCACCGGCCTATATATATATATGTACTGTATATAATATATATAATTATATAATATATATAGTATATATATATATAAT
>NC_051395.1:9305386-9311470 GCF_015228065.2 Penaeus monodon
CATCATTTAACGGTAGGTTCATGTCTGAGCCGCCGTGGTCACAGCATGATACTCAATTGCAGTTTTTTTTTCACGTTGTGATGCTCTTGGAGTGAGTACGTGGTAGGGTCCCCAGTTCCTTTCCACGGAGAGTGCCGGTGTTACCTTTTTTTTTTTAGGTAACATTCTCTCTTATTTTATCCGGGCTTGGGACCAGCACTGACTTGAGCTGGCTTGGCCACCCAGTGGCTAGGCAGGCAATCGAGGTGAAGTTCCTTGCCCAAGGGAAACAACGCGGCGGTCGGTGACTCGAACCCTCGAACTCAGATTACCGTCGTGACAGTCTTGAGTCCGACGCTCTAACCATTCGACCACCGCAGCCTTGACGATCATGTGCTTCCATGATTTTTCTTGGCAATTTAGAGCGGTGGTTTGCCATTGCCTTCCGCCCGGTGTTTTTATCGAGTCACCATCTCTATTTACCCGGCACTGACTTGGGCTGACTTGGTCCCCCAGTGGCTAGGTAGGCAATCGAGGTGAAGTTCCTTGCCTAAGGGAAACAACGCGGCGGTCGGTGACTCGAACCCTCGAACTCAGATTGCCGTCGTGACAGTCTTGAGTCCGACGCTCTAACCATTCGGCCACTGCGGCCCCATGTATATGTATATATATATATATATATATATATATATATATATATATATATATATATATATATATATATATATGTATGTATATATATATATAGATATATATATATATATATATATATATATATATATATATATATATATATATTTATCTATACATTAGTCTACCTACTTACCTATCTATTCATCTTGAATAAGTGTGCAAGCCAGAATGATAAAACTTGCCCCAAAAAGGAAAGGCGAATTATTGGCAAATACCAGAGAAATTGCGCCGGCCTGCAAACTCCGATAGAGAGATACTACCTTCCTTTCTAACTTTTTCTACGTAGGATAAAATATCTGGATACTTACGCACACTCGCCTCAGTAAGTTAGCAGAGAAGCCGCAAATATTCCGCCGGGAAGCATAAGAGGCGTGGTAAGTGCTACGTGATTTCTCCCGTCTGGAAAGATCACGGGGAAAAATCGGGTCGTCGAGGTCATTTTGTTGCTGTTGTTATTGATAATAATAATAACAATAATAATATTAATGATAATAACATTTATAACAGCAAAAACAATTATAATCATAATGATAATCATATCGATTGATTTTATTATTTTCAATATTATCGATTTTTCTATAATTGTTTTTGTTTTTATTACTATTATTATTGTCATTATTATCATTATTATTACTATTATAATTATTATTATTAATATTATTATTATTATTATTATTATCCTTATTCTTTTTTTTTATTATCATCATCATCATCATCATGTTTGTCATTACTGTTGTAGCAGCACGACCCCGCAACCTGAAGTTCAGCGTAATTTCAAAGGTTGGGTAACATCAGGTCATTAGCTATGTCAGCGCTCATTGGACAGTGGGCTCCCCTTGTTCACTGCGCGATTACACAGTTTACCCAGTATTTAAGCATTCGAGTTTCTTATTACCCATTATTTGGTACCTCTTTTCATCTTCGGTCTTATTCTTTCACCAATAAGCTCTCCTGAAGTCGACCAGCAATATCCAAACGCAGAATTTCAGAACTACAATTATATTTTTCATTGTCACATCGACTGTTCTTTGAACTGGATCATCTTATGATACCTATAGTGAAATATGTATCTGAACATGCTTTAGGACAAGTTCTGATTTCTTTGTGATTCCACAGTCAGATGCACGAATGAATTATGTGTTCTAAGGGAAAACTCGCGAGCTGTCGTTATATCACTACCGGCTTTGTCTCCCAACACTGACCTTTCTCTGGTTTCAGTAAATCTGTTTGCCTAGCTGTGCTCAGCTTACACAAACATTAACGAACAGAATTATAATACTGAAATAAAAGTTCAAATGAGTAAAAAAAAGAAAAAAAAAATTGGTTGCACTTAAAACATTTTTTCCACTGTAGACACGTGGACAGCATTTTGTTTTCCCGTTTACCAGCCAGTGCCCACAGAAGTTATCATCAGGTATATGATATCTTTTGAATTTTGTGAATGTTGAAATTGTTAGGAAGTAAACAGCATTTCACTTACGTTAAGTATATCAGTTTTAGTTTAGTTTAGTTTAGTCCTTTATTTACCACCTTGGCTAACTGCACAGGCGTGGGCAAGCTGTGGTACATTTGATGCATGGTTATAACATATAATGGTATTACATTTCAATTTTAGGCTATAACATTATTATGATAAGTACTATATCAATTAAAGAAAGGAACAATTACACAGTCGTTTATCTACTCATCTGCCACGCCGGCGTACAGCTTGGGCGTGGAAAGGCATTGCTACATTTGATATGCAGTCATGTGATGCTACATTCCAAATTTAGGATATAATATAAGTATATCTTCTAAGACATCAGAGGATATGAAATAGTTACATAGTTCTCCATACCTCATGCTAGGTGGTCTGAAAGCCTGTAACACATGGCACTCTGAGATATAATGTATAAGAGTTCGCTTATATCCTTCATTGTACAGTTTACACTTAGTTTCTTCGACATTACAAACTGTACTGAGCTGCCGATACAATCTATATCCAAGCCTGATTCTTGCGGTCACAATATCACACTGTCTTGTTCTTGTTTTATATACACCATAGGTGAATGAATCTTACCTAAACCGGTCATAGTGCTTTATGCTACAGCTTTCAGGGCGTTGAGAATTAATCAACTCAGTCAAGTCCTCTTTAAAGGAAGCTTTAATACTGTATAATATCCTGGAAATAGGTACCCCAAGATCTATATCCACACTTTGCTTGTCACATGCTGACTTTGCCAGGCGATCAGCATGATCATGCCTGGGGATTCCAACATGCGATGGAATCCACACAAAACGTATATCATGGCCTCGTTCTTTTGCACGATACACGTTTATCCTTATGTCATTTGCGATATTAACTGCACCTTTGTCTAGAGTGTTCAGAGCCTGGAGAGCACACTGTGAATCACAGAATATTACCGCCGAGCCTTGATTCAATAGAAATTCGGTGGCCATGAGTATTCCTGCAACTCTGTTTGCGTAGTGCTAGCCCAGTCATGAACCATCCTACAATCCTGGTGCTGCAAGATATTGTTTTATATACAACAAAAGCACATCCTGCTCTGCTCCCAGACTGCAAGGACCCGTCAGTGTAGCATTCATATGCATTGGATAGAGTTTCAAGATGCTCATTTATAATTGCAAGTGCATACTGCTTAAGTATAGAAGGGGGGACACTGTCTTTTTCTGGGGCAGTCGTATAATATACACTTAGGTCCGACATTTTCCACGGTGGTACAGAACGTCCATGTAGGGTCTTAGTTATGGTTATGTTCAGCTGAGATAAGTGTTTACATGTTACTTGTATCCATGGATTTGAGTATGAATCTGTGTTATAATGCAAAGGTAGCTCCTCTGTTCTGTTTTAGTTGTCTTTGGAACTCTGTACAATGGAGGGGTTCTCTAATTGATTTGACACCAAATGTGGTATTTATATATAATATTCTTTCGTAAACAGGGGGTAAGTTTTGTTCGGTTCTCATATTCACAATTCTTGTTGTTCTAGGGGCACCAAGAATGATCCTCATGGCTTCATTATGTATATGTTCTAAACTAGTCAACTCTGATTCCTTGAACAACACTAGGTGCAACGCATGATTATCTATGACTGACCGTATGTATGACAAGTAAAAGAGTCTTGCAATATTGACATTGATACCATGGTCTTCGCCAACAAGTGCCCTAAGTGGCTTCAGCCGCTCCCACAGCCTTTTCTTCAGGTTTCTGATGAACCCTGCATCACTGACAATCACCCCAAGGTATTTGTATTGATGGCAGAGATCTAGCTCAGTGTCATTTATATGAAACCTTGGCATAGGGATTGTCTTTGGGTTAAGAGCCTTGTTTTTTTCAGTCGAGAATATCAAGCCACACTCAATAGCCCTTGCTGAAAGTATATCTAGAATCTCTTGCATTCTTTCCTCGGATGAGGATTTAATGTAAATATATCGGCATAGCAAATAATGGAGTCATTGCCCTCAAGTGGTATATCGCCTAGTAATCTATGCATTAGGATATTAAATAGCATGGGACTAAGTACACCTCCCTGAGGTGTGCCGAGTTCAAATACTTTTGTATGAGTACTCTTAATGCCCCTGAAGAGAACCTGAGCCGACCGATTCGATAGATACATGTGAATCCTGACCGATTTCCAGTGCGTGCTCGACATGGGTTCGGAGGAGAACATTACGCTCAATAGAACCCCACGCGAACCCCTAACAAAATATGAGAAACCCTTCCTGGATCTGCAGCTCAGCGTCGGCAACGGCCAAGCGTTCCTCGTGAAAACATTGCTGGACACAGGTGGCTGGTCATTTATTGATTTGAAAAATGCAAAGGCAAAGAAAATTCAGATCGGGAAACCCTAACGTTCAGGCAAGCGATTTTATAAAGTGAACAGCCCGCTTAAATTATCCCTCGGCCACTCCTCTCGCATCCTCAAAGACGTGGAAGCGTGTGACGACTCGTGTTACAAACTGATTCTGGGCCACAAGGAACCTCAAGCAGACGGTGATCAGCATCAAAGACTGGTCGATGACCTTCACAAGCGGCAAAGGCAACATCACGCTGCCTTTCCTCTAGAAATGAACATGTTTTGTCTTGTATTTCATGTATTTTGCTCATTAATAAAAGAAAAAGAAAAGATATATATATATATATATATATATATATATATATATATATATATATATATATATATATATATATATATATATATATATATACTCATCATTTCCCTGTCCTCTCTCCTCTTTCTCTCCCTCTCCCTCTCCTCTCTCCTCTTTCTCCTCCTAAAGATGATGATAATAATGAAAAAAATAATGATATTCATGATAATAATAATAAAAATAAAACTGATAATAATGATTGACTAGATGTTTTAATTTGTAATTGTTCGGCATATTTTTGGATATTTTTGTTGGTGTTCCATCACCTCAAACTTCAATCACCCTAGGTCGCTGGTGGTGGCCCGGTGCTTGATTTTAATTAGTAAATCTAAAGAAACTTTTTCAATAATAATAATAATAATAATAATAATAATAATAATAATAATAATAATAATAATAATAATAATAATAATAATAATAATAATAATAATAATAATAACAACAACAATAATGATGATAATGATAATAAAGAGATGAGTTATTACTATCAACAATTGCTAAATCCTAATTAAATATCGGAATCCGACATCGGGTGGTTTCTTGGCGCCACGCTGTCTGACGCCGCTCGATGGAAATGGAAAGCCTCCGGGCTAGTACAGTGGTAACGTGTCGGCCTCTCATCCGAGGGGTCGGTGGTTCGCGCCCCGCCCAGGCGTGAGAAATTGCAACTGTCGCCTGAAGGTTACTGCTGTTGCTGGGCACCACGGCGGGTAACGACTAGATTCAGCCGAGTCAGTACCAGCTGACACACGTGAGCGAGTCGGCATTAGTCGACACAGGCCGGGCATAGCCCGGGCGACGCTAAGCTGCGTATCGGACTTATCTTTGGGGAACGGAACGACTCGTGTCTTTGTTATATTGAGAGAATAATGAACGTATATTCTTTATTTTCATTATTTTGATATTTTAATGCTTTTAAACAGTGCCGTCTTTGCTTGTGATATCGAGGATACTATTTAGTCAGTACAGTTAATTTCCCCTGATGAGTTGTTAGTTATCATAGTTATCTCAGAAATAAAACTATGTTCGTATCACTCAGAGTATAAATATGAATTCAGACACCCATATCGGGAAAACTTTCCGTGCATGTCAACCAAGAGTACAGAAAAAAGTGTATGGAATGTTTACCTAGACGAAAAATAACACTTTTCATCTATAGCAAAAGTTGCGCAAATTGATAATAACGGAGATCACACTGTCTTGTTCTTGTTTTATATAAACCATAGGTAAATGAATCTTGCCTAAACCGGTCATAGTGCTT
>NC_051395.1:9314070-9326570 GCF_015228065.2 Penaeus monodon
TTGATTCAGGCTGTGATGATAATTATATATATATATATATATATATATATAAATATATATATATATATATATATATATAAATATATATATATATATATATATATATATATATATAGAGAGAGAGAGAGAGAGAGAGAGAGAGAGAGAGAGAGAGAGAAATATATATACAAAGGGCACTCATTAAAAATTTCTCCTGACCCACTTCCACTTATTCTGTTTATAATGATACACATCCCTCTAGATCATGTGCTAATTTTCAGTTTTTAACTTATAACAAAGGACTTCTATAAGTCCACAGTTTGTGTCTGAAGCCATGAAATGACTTCAGAAATAAACCTCATCATTTGGGAAACGTTTGCCTTTCAAAAATGATTCCATAAAAAGGTAAAAGTCAGATGATGTTAGGTCAAGAGAATAAGGAGGATGAGAAGGATGTCGTACCAAAAGCGGGGGTTTCCCATCTGGGAAATGTGAAGTTGGGAAAGGGCGTTGTCGTTAAAAACCGGCCCCTTTTGGGTCAACATTCCTTTTGGGTTTTGATATCCTCCCGAAATTTTCTATAGCATGAAGCTTGAAAGCTCCGTAATTGTATACCTTTAGAAAGGAAACCATCAAAACGCCCATCGGGTTCCAAAAGACTGAGCTACCTTGCCGTCCGGTGTGTCACGCCCTTTCTGGGGGAGGGGGATCATTTTTTGACATTTTTTTGCTCACTTAGTTTCGGGATTTAGTGAGGCCCTAAGATTCCCCTGCTAAATTATCTGTCAAAAAATCCTCCGGGTTTTTTTTGGGGCATACGGTAAAAAAGTTTTGGAACAAGGGATCTTCCCTGCTTCTGGAAGATGTGAATAGCCAGGGAACCCCGAGCAGCCAACTTTTCATTCAGATGTCAGAAGATCTTGTCCTAGACCCACTCTTCTTGACATCTTGGCTAGCACAATCATAAATTTCGATCTTCCCAAAACCACGCGCGCGCGCGTTGTGTGTTGGTGTGTGTGTGCGTGCATTTATTTATATATATATATATATATTTTATATTATATTATTATATACACACACACACCACACACACACACACACACACACACCAAACACAACACACACACACACACACACACACACACACAACACCACCATACATAGACATACGCAACGCACACACACACAACCCCAAAATTTTATTTATATATATATATTATATATATTATTATATATATATATATATATAATATTTTTTGTGTGTGTGTGTGTGTGTTTTTGTGTTGTTGTGTGGTGGTGTGTGTGTGTATGCTGTATAATTTTAAAATTTTAAAATATATTATATATATATTATAATATATATATATACATATATACAAAACCCCACACACACACACACACACACCCCAACACCACACACACACACACCACACACCCAAAAACATATAATATATATTATATTTATATAATATAAAATACGACATACACAACCGTACACAACACCACACACCACACACACACAAAAACACACACACACACAAATATTATATTAAAATTTTATAAATATAATATATATAAATATAAATTATAGTAAATACAAAAATATATACACAACCCCCTAATTTTACACATATAAATATACTAGTATAAACACACAAATAAAATACCATGTATATAATTATATTATATATATATATATTATATATATTTATATATATATATATTAAATTATAATTATATTTTTATTAATATTATATATTATATGTAATTTTATAATAAATATAATTATTAATATTTTATATATTTAATAATATATTACTATTATATGTTTATATGTATATTGTATATGTACATGTAAAATATTTATATAATATATTATATATTATATTTTTATATATATATATATATATTATTATATATATATATATGGGGGGGTGTTGTGGTATATATATGTTATGATATATATATTTATTATTTTAATATATATATTATTTATAATATAATAAATTAATAAAATAACACACACACAACACACACACACACACACCCCCACACATTTTAAAAATTATTTATATATTATATAATTATATAATATATATAAAAGTAGATAATGATAGAAGATAGATATATAATAAAATATAATATGGTGGTTTGTGTATATTTTTATAAGTATATGTTATATATATATATATATATATATAATAATATATATATAAATATATTAGTGTGTTTGTGGTGTGTGGTGGTGGTGGTGTGTGTGTGTGGTGTGTGTGTGTGGTCTGTGTTTCTGTGTATGTTGAACTTGACAAAAGGAATAATATAGGCAGGATGTCTTTACTGTATGGGCTGTGGCATAAGGTAGGTTGAGCAAAACCTGAACAAAAATGTGTGAAGCTAAAACTTCGTTAAAACCAATGACTGAAATTTGGAATGAAGAGTAAAATAAGCTAGATAACATGAGATAGTGGTGGAACAAAACCTGCCTCCTGTTAAACTTTGATCCAAAACTCTCTCAAGCTGTAACTTCAGAGTTTTGAAATTTTATTTGGTCCGTAGGTGAGATGAAAAACAAAGGATATGTAACTTTGTTCAAACATATTGCTACAAAAATATGCTTTTTGATTAAATAATATACTATATGTAGTTGTTGTTTTTATCTTTTTGAAATCTTTTTTTTTTGTTCATGTTCTGGTTCTGCAATTTTCTGCTCGGGTAACGCCGGTCGCTTTCAGCTATATATATATATATATACATACATACATATATAAAATATATATATTATTATAATATAATATTATATATATATATATATATAATATATTAATACATACATACACACTGACACACACACACAAATATATATATATAAATATATATATATATATATATAATATTATATATATATAATATATATATACATATATATATATATATATATATATAAAATTGCTATATGTATGCATTTATATGCATATATATTATATATATATATATATATATATATATATATATATATATATATATATATATATATATATATTTTATAATCTGTGTGTGTGTGTGTTGTGTGTGTGTGTGTGTGTGTTTGTGGTGTGTGTGTGTGTGTGTGTGGTGGTGGTGTAGGGTTTAGTGTGAAAATATAAATAAAAAATATATAAAAATACATACATACATCATATATATTTATATATTATAATATATATATTATATTATATATACTATATATATTATTTTATTATAAATTATATACTATATTATATATATAAAATATTAATATATATTATATTTTTAAATTTAATATATATATATTAAATATATGATATTAGATGATAGATAGATAGATAGTAGATAGATAGATAATAGTTTGATAGATATGTTCTTTCCCCCAGCAATTTTTTTTATCTTCTTGTGTATGTTTTTTTTAAAGTACATTAATGAAATTAATTCATTTTCCCTTTTTGTCATCTATCACCACGAACCTTTGCTTCATTTTTTGGGAAACAATTTCCCACGACACCTCAGGCAGAAAAACCCCGGGGGATCTTGCCAACTTTTATTAACAGGCGCGTCTCTACATAGATTACTTTTTTTTCCCCAACTCATTAACCGCATACAAAAGCCAATTTTAGTTTTATGGGGGAAACTTTTTACAGAAATGCCCCAAAAGTTTTTTTAGCCCTTCCATTTTTAGATGTTTCAAATCTAACGACCTCTTTTGTTCCGCAAATTATACCCGCTGGAACGATGGCCAGTGTAAACGGGGGGTAGTTTACTTGTATCAGAAAATTAGTGGAATAAATAAATATAACACAGTCGTTATTATTGTATAAGTCATATGGGGGATTTCTGGACCAGGTACAATATTCTTAAATTAAATTTTTTCCCGGAATCCAGGGTATAGGTTTTAATTTTTCAGCAACAAAGATATCGCGAGTACACCCGTGCCCAAACGGGGGTCGCGTGGTCCCCGTGCTCCTGTGCCCTCGCCCCTTACACACAAACCTCTTGCGTTATACAAGAAAGTTGTAAAAGGAGTCAGAAAATTTGGTGCCATATAATCCGCAAGTCATGACACGAAAATAGTGAGTGATAAATTTATGCTTGTACGAAAATTTTGAAATAACCCCTCTACCGAATGCCAAGTACTGCTGTGGTAACCTTTGGAGGGGTGCCCGTTGTCCGAGCGTATATATACCTGTCAGAGGCGGGGATCCGGGTGGGCAAGGCGCTGCGGCCCCCCGAGGGGGGGGAAACGCAAAGAAAAACAGAGGGGGGGGAGCGGAGGAAAACGTCCCACCCCTCCCAGGGCTAAAGAACGCTTCACCCGTAGTTCGTGGATAGTCCATGAATCCATTGCCATGCAACGGGCAGCACTGAAGGTGACCCCGACCCCCTGTGGGCGCTTGAAGGGGGAAGGAGGGGTTCACATTAGGAAGTCGAGAGCAAAAAAAAAAAGAAACCCCAACATGCCAGTAAGAACCCCACGGGCACCAAAAAAGATGACGTCCGCCTCCCCTTTCCCCTAAAGGCACAACGAAATGGGAAAAGTAAAGGGCTTGGACCCGGCAACGACCCCCCGGGGCCCGGGGGGGGCCCCCCCCTCGCCCTTGGCGAGGAGACACTCTCTCCTCACCGTATGGTAGTCGCTCGTGCACAAAAATACTTTACGACCTTATTAAATGTCAATTGGGGTATTACCTTCAAACTATGTGATGAACCACAAAAACGAGAAAAAATGCGAATCCCTTTGGGGAACATACAAAAAGGATCTCGATCTAAAAAATGCGTATGACCGACGGAGTCAAAAGGGCCCATAAAGGCACAAGTGAGAAACCCACAAAAACCGCATCCATAATAGGGAAAGGAGAGAAACCACCCCAAGTACTACATTTCTTCGGAAAATACAGCCCGCCACCCACGTGCGGCCGTGGGGGCATCCTCTGTGATCTGCTAAAAACTGCAGGGGGACGGGCCATGTAGCTAAGTTTTGCAAGGGAAAGGCACCTGTGCAGCATTGGCGCCCAACATACTCCCCAAGGAGTGCCCTCGCAGTGTGCAGAAGGAGAGAGTACTGATATGCACCAGTTTTTGCCCCATGCCCGCCCGTGCCCTGTGGATTCACCACCGCAGAGATTTCCGCGGTCCCAGCGATGGGGGTGAAAAAGGCCACCGAACTCGCGACAAATTACGCAGTGGAGGAGAAGGGGGACCAGATGATCTGATCCTCAAAGGGGGTATCTGGGGCCCGCAAAGGACATACTCTCTGAACTGAAGACAACGCCCCCCCTCCCCCCCCAGGCGACACCCGAGGCAACCCCCTCCCCCTCAGGCAGGGACGACCGCGGACTGGCGGGGGAACCCCCAAACCCCATGTGACAGAAGGACGTCACGCCACTGACAAGGGCGACGTAAATGTGTTTAAAATTCTAAAGGAAATGAAAGCTCTGAAACCCCAAAACAAAAATTTAAATTAATGAAAAACACGCTGAAGCGGGAATGGAAAAAAAAAAGTGACTGTCATTGTCGTATACTATGCTACCATTGGATAAAAGAACGAGCGAGGAGAACGATGTCGACCGCCAGGCTGATAACCAATGGGCGTGTCAGCGTGACGCAGCCACGAAAAAAATCGGGATCCCTGTGACGTCGAGTCCATGACGCAACCACCCCCTCGGGGGATCTGCACAAAAAGGGAAAGGATGTGCTGAAAAGGGGAAAAAAGCTAAGAAAAAATTTTTAAAGGTTAAAAGAAATTTTTCGTCCACGACTACCATCTGTAATGAAATCCAAATCAAAAAAGTTATATTTTTTTAGTAAAATCTAAATTGTAATTTTAAGGGGTAAAACACATAATACAGGTTGCCTCAAAAACCTTTCACATATGGATAAACGAACGATAAAAATTCATATCATGGAATTGGTAGCATTAACCCTGGGCTAAATGATCTAAAATTTTACATCCTAAATAAAATACTGATTTATATGCGTGCAAGAAATTTTTGCTGCCGCTGCTAAGATAAAATGCCCTCCCTTGGGGATATTTTCAATGTGAATACGCCATGACTGGTTTTTGACATTGTGAAGGGGAACACGCCAAAAAAAATTAGAAAAAACCAAAACACGATGTTAAATTCTTTATCTAAAAATCCAGACGCCTTGGGTATTTTTCACTGTATATGTATATGCCAGATACTCAAAATTTCTGGCTAGTTCTCTCCCAATTTTTTTCACAACCAAAGGCACGTTTGCATGGGTGACTTCAAAAGCAAGGCACCCCCCACTTTTGGGGACAACCCCCGTAATATTAATGGGGAAAAATTCAGCATTTTTATCAATATAGATCATGCAGTATTACACAGAAAAAGGGGATCATTTGGGAGGTGGCAGGTTAGATCGACTTGGGAAAAAATTTTGTTCATGGTAAAAGCGTACTTTACTGTACAAAAAGTTAGTTTTTGTGACCACTTTTCAACCGAACGACTATAGTAGACAGCGACTAGCCCCCAAATCACCTAGGCTCAGAAAATTTTCCCTCCCGGGGGTGGAGCATCACTTCATGGGACGGGGCTTGACTGGTATAACACCTATGAAATAAAAACTGTTGAAAAAATTCTCTCAGGATTTTGTCAAAGTTGTCACTGATACTATAAACTGGGTCGTTTACGAAAAAAACTCGAGAAAAAAAAAGGCCCCCGGGTCCTATGCACCGAGGTGGATCAATGACCCATTCTGGCCAAGGAAAAAAACGGTTCCCGGAATAGTAAGACGACAGAAATCTGCAGTTTCTTAAAGCCAAAAAGGAATTCAGAAATTAAAAAACAGATCGTAGTAAACATGGGAAACAATTCCTGCAAGGTATCAAAAGTTCAACTTCTGGGCTGAAGTGGAGAAAAAAGAAAAGGCTGAAGGTAAAGCTCTACAAAACCGCAGTTCCACAGTCCCCCAAGAAAGGCTAATATGCTGCAGACAGTGGGGGGGAACTCCAGCTAAACTCCTTCCCCAAGGCATAAAGGATAAACTCGACAAGTCGAAAAAAGATAGAAACTTTAATATGGCAGGCCTGTGTGCATTGACTCCCCCGGGTTTGCCGAAATAACCGAGTGGGGAATAAAAAACCCTTCGAAAGGTAAGGCAACCGCCCCTGGCGAAGATGGGATTTCTTACAGCGTCCTTCGCCCCAATGCTCAGGGACCGGCACCCACTTTTGCACCTGTATAGACTCAGCCATCACAAGGGGAAAATCCCAAGTCCGGATTTAAAGCAATCATTCCCCTACTAACCTAATATTGACAAAAACGGGCCCCTTTTTCCTTTACCCTTTTGCAAAGGATAATACTGAACTGGCTTATGTATCGCATAAGGTTGTTATCCCCCCAAATGTATGGATATCCCAGGGCTTGCAGTCCCCGCCTTTTTGCAGGATCTTAAGAACACAAAAAAGGCATGCGAAAACCCATTTTTGATCTTAAAGGGCTTTTGATATTTCAAACAGAGAAAATTCTTGAGCAACTAGCTAGTTTTTTGGGATTTAGGGAAAAAATTTAAAAGATTAAAGTTCATTAACGTCGGTCAGGTCTTTTCGGGGGATTAAGAGTATCATACAAAAGTATTTGAAATCGGACACTCAGGGAGGTGTATTAGTCCATGCTATTTTAAAATTCCCAATGCTAGATTACTGGCGATAACCACTTGAGGCAAAGACCATTTTTTGCTATGCCCATTATTTTAATTAAACCCATCCCAGGGGAAAAAATGCAAAAAATTTAGATAAACTTTCGCAAGGGGATTTAGTGTGGCTTGATATCCGGGAAATGAAAAAAGCAAAGGTCTCAATCCCAAAAAAATCCCTTTGCCTGTTTTATATAAAGACAATGACTAGATCTCGCCCTAGGCAAATCCTTGGGTGATTTTCAATGATGCCAGGTCATCAAAACCTAAAGAAAAGGTGTGGGAGCGGCGAAGCACTTTGGGGACTTGTTGGCAAAGACCTGGACAATGTCAATATTTCAAGATTTTTTTTACTTTTCATACAAACGGTCAGTCATAGATTATCATGCTTCACCTAGTTTGTTAAGGAAACAGAGTTGACTAGTTTGAAAATTACAAATGAAGCCCTGAGGATATTCGGGCCCCAGAAAACAGAATTTTTGAATAAGAAATGAAATAAATTTTCCTTTGTTTTCGAAAGAATATTATACAAAATCCACATTGGTTCAAATCAATTAGAGAACCAAAATTCCAAAACCCTAAAAAAACAGAAAAGGGACTAACTTTTAATGACACCCCCGATTTATACTCAAACCATGGTAAAGTAACATGTAAAAACTTTGCTCTAAAAAAGACAGTGCCCCGCTATACTTAAGCAGTACACTTGCAAATTTTAAATGAGCTCGAAAAATTTTGCCAATGCATATGAAAAAGTACCGACGGATCTTTCAGTCGGGGCAGAGCAGGATTGCTTTTGGTAATTTTAGACAAATCTTTCAGCACCAGGGTTGTAGGAGGGTTTTATGGGTGCACTACCAAACGAGTTGGGGAGGAATACTCATGGCCACCCCAAATTTTTATTGAATCAAGGGTATGGGTAATTTTTTTGCGATTCACAGAGGCTCTCCAGGGTCTAAACCCCAGACAAAGGTGTAGGAATATCGCAAATACATCAGGATAAATGACTTGACTGAGTTGATTACTTCTTCACGCCCTGAAAGCTGTAAGCATCAGCCTATGAACCGGTTTGGCAAGATTCATTTACCTTGGTTTATATAAACAAGAACAAGAACGTGTGATCTCCTATTATCAATTTGCGCAACTTTTGCCCTTTTTTATAGATTGAAAAAGTGTTATTTCGTCAAGGCTACCAACTTCCATACACTTTTTTTCTGTACTCCTCTTGGTTGACATGCACGGAAAGTTTCCCGATATGGGTGTCCTTGAATTCATATTTTTACTCTGATGATACGAACATAGTTTTATTTCTGAAGATACTCATTATTAACTACAACTCATCAGGGGAAATTAACTGTACTGACTAATAGTATCCTCGATATCACAAGCAGAAAGACGCATGGCACGTTAAAGCCTTAAAATATCAAAATAATGAAAATAAAGAATATACGTTCATTATTCTCTCATATGACAAAGACAAGAGTCGTTCCGTCCCAAAGATAAGTCCGATACGCAGTCTTAGCGTCGGAAAGGGCTATGCCCGCCTGTGTCGACTAATGCCGACTCGCTCACTTGTGTCAGCTGTACTGACTCGCCGAATCTAGTCCGTTTTTACCCGCCGTGGTGTGCCCAGCACAGCAAGTAACCTTCAGGCGACAGTTGCAATTTCTCACGCCTGGGTGGGGCGCGAACCACCGACCCCTCGATGAGAGGCCGCACGTTACCACTGTACTAGCCGAGGCTTTCCTATTTTTCCATCGAGACGGCGTCCAGACAAGCGTGAGGCGCCAAGAAACCACCCAAACCACCCGATTTCGAATTCCGATATTTAATTAGGATTTAGCATTGTTTGATAGTAATAACTCATCTCTTTATTATCATTATAATCATTATTGTTGTTGTTATTATTATTATTATTAGTATTATTTTATAATTTATTATTATTATTATTTATTATTATTATTATTATTATTATTATTAGTAGTATTATTATTAATTGAAAAAAGTTCTTTAGATTTTACTATTAAAAATTCAAGCACCGGCCACCACCGAGCGCCCTAGGGTGATTGAAGTTTGAGGTGATGGAACAGCCAACAAAAATATCCAAAAATATGCCGACAATTACAAATTAAACATCTAGTCAATCATTATTATCAGTTTTATTTTTATTATTTTTATCAGATTCATTATTTTTAAAATTATTATCATCATCTTTTAGAAGAGAAAGAGGAGAGAGGAGAGGGAGAGAGATAGAAAAGAGGAGAGAGGACAGGGAAATGATGATTATATATATATATGTATATATATATATTATATATATATATATATATATATATATATGTATATATAATATATATAATATATCTAGAATTTTTTTTTTTTTTTGTTTTTTTTTTTTTTTTTTAAGGAGCATACATAAATACAAGACAAAACATGTTTCATATTCTAGAGGCAAGGCAGCGTGATGTTGCTTGCCGCTTTTTGAAGGTCAACCAGACCAGTCCTTGATGCTGATCACCGTCTGCTTCAGGTCCTTTGCGTCCAATCAGTTTTGTAACATGCGTCGTCACCGCTTCCACTTTCTGTGCGATGCGAAAGGAGTTTGCCAAGGGGTCATTTGAGCGGCTTTTTCACTTTATAAAATCGCTTGCCTTAACAACGTTTAGGGTTTTCCCGACTGAATTTTCTTTGCTCTTGCATTTTTTTCAAATCAATAATGATCAGCCACCTGTGTCCAGCAATGTTTTTCACGAGGACGCTTGGGCCATTCCGACGCTGAGCGCAGATCCAGGAAGGTTTTCTCATATTTTGTTAGGGTGTCGCGTGGGGTTTTCTATTGAGCGATGTCTCCTCCGAACCCATAGGCGAGCACGCACTGGAAATCGTCAGGATTCACATGTATCTATCGAATCAGTCGGCTTCAGGTTTCTCTTCAGGGGCAATTAAGATTACTCATACAAAAGTATTTGAACTCGGGCCATAACACACCTCAGGGAGAAGTGTACGTTTCGTCCCAGCTATTTAATATCCTAATGCATAGATTACTAGCGATATTCCCTTGAGGGCAATGACTTCCATTATTTGCTATGCCGATATATTTACATTAAATCCTCATCCGAGGAAGAATGCAAGAGAATTTCTAGATATACTTTCAGCAAGGATATTGAGTGTGGCTTGATATTCTCGACTGAAAAAAACAAGGCTCTTAACCCAAAGACAATCCCTATGCCAAGGTTTCAATATAATGCCACTGACCTAGATCTCTGCCATCAATACAAATAGCTTGGGGTGATTGTCAGTGATGCAGGTTCCTCAGAAACCTGAAGAAAAGGCTGGTGGGAGCGGCTGGACGCCACTTAGGGCACATTGGTGGGGCGAAGACCATGGTATTTCAATGTCAATATTGCAAGACTCTTTACTTGTCATTAACATCCGGTCTAGGTCATAGTAATCATGCGTTTTGCACCTAGTGTTGTTCAGAATTCAGAGTTGACTAGTTAGAACATATACATAATGAAGCCCATGAGGATCTCTCTTGGTGCCCCTAGAACAACAAGAATTGTGAATATGAGACCGAGAACAAAACTTACCCCCCTGTTTACGAACGAATAGTATAATAAAACCCATTTGGTGTCAATCAATTATAGAACCCCTCCATTGTACGGAGTTCCAAGACACTAAAAACAGAACAGAGGAGCTACCTTTTGGGCATATAACACAGATTCATACTCAAAATCCATGGATACCAGTAACATGTAAACACACTTCTCTCAAGCTGAACATACACCATAACTAAGACCCTACTGGACGTTCTGTACCACCGTGAAAATGTCGGACCTAAGTGTATATTCATACGACTGCCCCAGAAAAAGACAGTGTCCCCCCTTCTATACTTGCAGTAGCACTTGCCATTATAAATGAAACATCTTGAAACTCTATCAATGCCAATTATGAATGCTACAACTGAACGGTTCCTTGCATCGTGGTGGCAGAGCAGGATTTGCTTTTGTTGTATATAAAACACTATCTTCAGCCACCAGGATTTGTAGGATGGTTCATGACTGGCTAGCACTAGCAAAACCGAGTTGCAGGAATACTCATGGCCACCGAATTTCTATGAATCAAGGCTCGGCGGTAATATTCTGTATTCACAGTGTGCTCTCCAGGCTCACATGACACTCTAGACCCAACAGGTAGCAGTTTAATATCGTCAAATGACATAAGGATAAACGGTGTATCGTGCAAAAGGGAACGAGGCCATGATATACGTTTTGTGTGGATTCCATCGCAATGTTGAATCCCCAGGCATGATCATCTGATCGCCTGGCAAAGTCAGCATGTGACAGCAAGTGTGGATATAGATCTTGGGTTACTATTTCCAGGATATTATACATTTAAAGCTTCTTTAAAAGGACTTGGACTGAGTTGATTAGTTCTCAAGCCCTGAAAGCTGTAGCATAAAGCACTATGAACCCGATTTAGGTAAGATTCATTCACCTATGGTGTAATATAAAACAAGACATACAGTGTGATTTGTGACCGCAAGAAATCAGGCTTGGATAATAGATTGTATCGCAGCTCAGTAACAGTTTTGTAATGTCGAAGAAACTAAGTGTAAACTGTAACAATGAAGTATATAAGGGAGCACTCCCTTAACATTATATCTCAGAGTGCCATGTGTTTACAGGCTTTCAGTACCACCTAGTATGAGGTATGGAGAACTATGTAACTACTTCATATCCTCTGCTGTCTTAGAAGAATATCTTATATTAATATTCCCTAAATTTGGAATGTAGCATCACATGACCTGCATATCAAATGTAGCAATGCCTTTCCACCCCCCCAAGCTGTAACGC
>NC_051395.1:9341570-9352728 GCF_015228065.2 Penaeus monodon
TAGTCTACCTACTTACCTATCTATTCATCTTGATAAGTGTGCAAGCCAAAATGAAAAAATTTCCCCCAAAAAGGAAAGGCGAATTTGGCAAATACCAGAGAAATTGCGCTGCAAACCCCGATAGAGAGAACTACCTTCCTTTCTAACTTTTCACGTAGGATAAAATATTGGATACTTACGCACATCGCTCAGTAAGTTAGCAGAGAAGCCCCCAAATATTCCGCCGGGAAGCATAATGGGCGTGGTAAGTGCTACGGATTTCTCCCGTCTGGAAAGATCACGGGAAAATTGGGTGGGTTGAGGTCTTTTTGTTGTTGTTGTTATTGATAATAATAATACAATAATAATATTAATGATAATAACATTTATAACAGCAAAAACAATTATAATCATAATGATAATCATATGGGATGTTTTTATTATTTTAAATTATATCGATTTTCTATAATTGTTTTGTTTTATTACTATTATTATTTCATTATTATCATTATTATTACTATTATAATTATTATTATTAATATTATTAATTATTATTTTTATTATCCTATTCTTTTTTTTATTATCATCATATCATCATATGTTTGTCATTTCTGTTGTAGGCAGCAGACCCCCCAACCCGAAGTTCAGCGTAATTTCAAAGGTTGGGTAAAATCAGGTCATTAGCTATGTCAGCGCTCATTGGACAGTGGGCTCCCTTGTTCACTGCGCGATTACACAGTTACCCAGTATTTAAGCATTCGAGTTTCTTATTACCCATTATTGGTAAACCCCTTTTCATCTTCGGTCTTATTCTTTTACCAATAAGCTCTCCTGAAGTCGACCAGCAATATCCAAAGCAGAATTTCAGAACTACAATTATATTTTTCATTGTCACATCGACTGTTCTTTTAAAATGGATCATCTTATGATACCTATAGTGAAATATGTATCTGAACATGCTTTTGGACAAGTTCTGATTTCTTTGTGATTCCACAGTCAGATGCACGAATGAATTATGTGTTCTAAGGAAAAACTCGGAGCTGTCGTTATATCACCACCGGCTTTGTTCTCCAACACTGACCTTTTCTGGTTTCAGTAAAACTGTTTGCTAGCGTGCTCAGCTTACACAAACATTAAAAGAACAGAATTATAATACTGAAATAAAAGTTCAAATGAGTAAAAAAAAGAAAAAAAAAAATTTTGGGTTTCACTTAAAACATTTTTTCCACTGTAGAAAGTGGACAGCATTTGTTTTCCCGTTTACCAGCCAGTGCCCACAGAAGTTATCATCAGGTATATGATATCTTTTGAAAATTTTTTGAATGTTGAATTTTTAGGAAGTAAAAAAGCATTTCACTTACGTAAGTATATCCGTTTTTGTTTAGTTTAGTTTAGTCCTTTATTACACCTTGGCTAACTGCACAGGCGTGGGCAAGCTGTGGTACATTTGATGCATGGTTATAACATATAATGGTATTACATTTCAATTTTAGGCTATAACATTATTATGATAAGTACTATATCAATTAAGAAAGGAACAATTACACAGTCGTTATCTACTCATCTGCCACGCCGGCGTACAGCTTGGGCGTGGAAAGGCATGCTACATTTGATATGCAGTCATGTGATGCTACATTCCAAATTTAGGATATAATATAAGTATATCTTCTAAGACATCAGAGGATATGAATAGTTACATAGTTCTCCATACCTCATACTAGGTGGTCTGAAAGCTGTAACACATGGCACTCTGAGATATAATGTATAAGAGTTCGCTTATATCCTTCATTGTACAGTTTACACTTAGTTTCTTCGACATTACAAACTGTACTGAGCTGCCGATACAATCTATATCCAAGCCTGATTCTTGCGGTCACAATATCACACTGTCTTGTTCTTGTTTTATATACACCTAGGTGAATGAATCTTACCTAAATCGGTCATAGTGCTTTATGCTACAGCTTTCAGGGCGTTGAGAATTAATCAACTCAGTCAAGTCCTCTTAAAGGAAGCTTTAATACGTATAATATCCTGGAAATAGGTACCCAAGATCTATATCCACACTTTGCTTGTCACATGCTGACTTTGCCAGGCGATCAGCATGATCATGCTGAGGGATTCCAACATGCGATGGAATCCACACAAAACGTATATCATGGCCTCGTTCTTTTGCACGATACACGTTTATCCTTATGTCATTTGCGATATTAACTGCACCTTTGTCTAGAGTGTTCAGAGCCTGGAGAGCACACTGTGAATCACAGAATATTACCGCCGAGCCTTGATTCAATAGAAATTCCGGTGGCCATGAGTATTCCTGCAACTCTGTTTGCGTAGTGCTAGCCCAGTCATGAACCATCCTACAATCCTGGTGCTGCAAGATATTGTTTATATACAAACAAAAGCACATCCTGCTCTGCTACCAGACTGCAAGGACCCGTCAGTGTGGCATTCATATGCATTGGATAGAGTTTCAAGATGCTCATTTATAATTGCAAGTGCATACTGCTAAGTATAGAAGGGGGACACTGTCTTTTTCTGGGGCAGTCGTATAATATTACACTTAGGTCCGACATTTTCCACGGTGGTACAGAACGTCCATGTAGGGTTCTAGTTATGGTTATGTTCAGCTGAGATAAGTGTTTACATGTTACTTGTATCCATGGATTTGAGTATGAATCTGTGTATAATGCAAAGGTAGTCCTCTGTTCTGTTTTAGTTGTCTTTGGAACTCTGTACAATGGAGGGGTTCTCTAATTGATTTGACACCAAATGTGTATTATATATATATAGTCTTTCGTAAACAGGGGGTAAGTTTTGTTCGGTTCTCATATCACAATTCTTGTTGTTCTAGGGGCACCAAGAATGATCTCATGGCTTCATTATGTATATGTTCAAAACTAGTCAACTCTGATTCCTTGAACAACACTAGGTGCAACGCATGATTATCTATGACTGACCGTATGTAGGGACAAGAAAAAGAGTCTTGAATTTTGACTTTGATACCAGGGTTTCTTCGCCAACAAGTGCCCTAAGTGGTTTCAGCCGCTCCCACAGCCTTTTCTTCAGGTTTCTGATGAACCCTGCATCACTGAAAATCCCCCCCAAGGTATTTGTATTGAGGGCAGAGATCTAGCTCAGTGTAATTTATATGAAACCTTTGGGCATAGGGATTGTCTTTGGGTTAAGAGCCTTGTTTTTTTCAGTCGAGAATATCAAGCCACACTCAATAGCCCTTGCTAAAAGTATATCTAGAATCTCTTGCATTTTTCCCTCGGTGAGGATTAATGCAAATATCATCGGCATAGCAAATAATGGAGTCATTGCCCTCAAGTGGTATATCGCCTAGTAATCTATGCATTAGGATATTAAATAGCATGGGACTAAGTACACCTCCCTGAGGTGTGCCGAGTTCAAATACTTTTGTATGAGTACTCTTAATACCACTGAAGAGAACCTGAGCCGCTGATTCGATAGATACATGTGAATCCTGACCGATTTCCAGTGCGTGCCGACATGGGTTCGGAGGAGAACATTACGCTCAATAAAACCCCCACGCGAACCCCTAACAAAATATGAGAAACCCTTCCTGGATCTGCAGCTCAGCGTCGGCAATGGCCAAGCGTTCCTGGGTGAAAACATTGCTGGGACACAGGTGGCTGGTCATTTATTGATTTGAAAAATGCAAGAGCAAAGAAAATTCAGCTCGGGAAACCCTAACTTTAAGGCAAGCGATTTTATAAAGTGAACAGCCCGTCAAATGATCCCTTGGCAACTCCTTTCGCATCCTCAAAGAAGTGGAAGCGTGTGACGACGCATGTTACAAACTGATTCTGGGCCGCAAGGACCTTAAGAGACGGTGATCAGCATCAAGGACTGGCGATGACCTTCACAAGCGGCAAAGGCAACATCACGCTGCCTTTCCTCTAGAAATGAACATTTTTTGTCTTGTATTTCATGTATTTTGCTCATAAAAAAAAAAAAAAAAAAAAAAAAAAAAAAAAATTATATATATATATATATATAATATAAAATAAATTAAAAAAAATATATATATATATATATATTTTATATATATAAAATATATACATATTATATATACTCATCATTTCCCTGTCCTCTCTCCTCTTTCTCTCCCTCTCCCTCTCCTCTTCCTCTTTCTCCTTCTAAAGATGATGATAATAATTTAAAAAATAAGATATTCATGATAAAAATAATAAAAATAAAACTGATAATAATGTTTGACTAGATGTTTAATTTGTAATTGTTCGGCATATTTTGGATATTTTGTTGGTGTTCCATCACCTAAAACTTCAATCACCCTAGGTCGCTGGTGGTGCCCGGTGCTTGTTTTTAAATTTAGTAAATCTAAAGAAACTTTTTCAATAATAATAATAATAATAATAATATAATAAAAATAATAATAATAATAAAAATAATAATAATAATAATAATAATAATAATAATAATAATAATAATAACAACAACAATAATGATGATAATGATATTAATGAGATGAGTTATATATCAACAATTGCTAAATCCTAATTAAATATCGGAATCCGACATCGGGTGGTTTCTTGGCGCCACGCTGTCTGACGCCGCTCGATGGAAAATGGAAAGCCTCCGGGCTAGTACAGTGGTAACGTGTCGGCCTCTCATCCGAGGGGTCGGTGGTTCGCGCCCCGCCGGGCGTGAGAAATTGCAACTGTGCCTGAAGGTTACTGCTGTTGCGGGCACCACGGCGGGTAACGACTAGATTCAGCCGAGTCAGTACCAGCTGACACACGTGAGCGAGTCGGCATTAGTCGACACAGGCCGGCATAGCCGGGCGACGCTAAGCTGCGTATCGGACTTATCTTGGGGAACGGAACGACTCGGTCTTTGTCATATTGAGAGAATAATGAACGTATATTCTTTATTTTCATTTTTTTGCTATTTTAATGCTTTTAAACAGTGTCTTTGTTTGTGATATCAAGGATCCTATTTAATCAGCACAGTTAATTTCCACTGATGAGTTATTAGTTATCATAGTTATCTCAGAAATAAAACTATGTTCGTATCACTCAGAGTATAAATATGAATTCAGACACCCATATCGGGAAAACTTTCCGTGCATGTCAACCAAGAGTACAGAAAAAAGTGTATGGAATGTTTACCTAGACGAAAAATAACACTTTTCATCTATAGCAAAAGTTGCGCAAATTGATAATAACGGAGATCACACTGTCTTGTTCTTGTTTTATATTAAACCATAGGTAAATGAATCTTGCCTAAACCGGTCATAGTGCTTTATGCTACAGCTTTCAGGGCGTTGAGAATTAATCAACTCAGTCAAGTCATTTATCCTGATGTCATTTGCGATATTTCCTACACCTTTGTCTAGAGCGTTCAGAGCCTGGAGAGCACTCTGTGAATCGCAGAAAATTACCCATGAGCCTTGATTCAATAGAATTTGGGTGGCCATGAGTATTCCTGCCAACTCAGTTTGCGTAGTGCTAGGCCAGTCATGAACCCTCCTACAATCCTGGTGATGCAAGATATTGTCTATATATACAACAAAAGCACATCCTGCTCTGCTCCCAGACTGCAAAGATCCGTCAGTGTAGCATTCATATGCATTGGACAGAATTTCAAGATGCTCATTTATAATTGCAAGTGCATACTGCTTAAGTATAGCAGGGGGACACTGTCTTTTTTAGAGCTAAGTGTTTACATGTTACTTGTATCCATGGATTTGAGTATGAATCGGTGGTGTCATTCAAAGTTAGCTCCTCTATTCTGTGTTTTAGGTGTCTTTGGAACTTTGGTTCTCTAATTGATTTGACACCAAATGTGGTATTTATGTATAATATTCTTTCGTAAACAGAAGGTAAGTTTAGTTCAGTTCTCATATTCACAATTCTTGTTATTCTAGGGGCACCAAGAATGATCCTCATGGCTTCATTTTGTACATGTTCTAAACTAGTCAACTCTGATTCCTTGAACAACACTAGGTGCAATGCATGATAATCTATGACTGACCGTATGTATGACAAGTAAAAGAGTCTTGCAATATTGACATTGATACCATGGTCTTCGCCAACAAATGCCCTAAGTGGCTTCAGCCGCTCCCACAGCCTTTTCTTTAGGTTTCTGATGAACTGTGCATCATTGACAATCACCCCAAGGTATTTGCACTGATGGCAGAGATCTAGCTCAATGTCATTTATATGAAACATTGGCAGAGGGATTGTCTTTGGATTGAGAGCCTTGACTTTTTCAGTCGAGATTATCAAGCCACACTCAATAGCCCTTGCTGAAAGTATATCTAGAATCTCTTGCATTCTTTCCTCGGATGAGGACTTAATGTAAATATCATCGGCATAGCAAATAATGGAGTCATTGCCCTCAAGTGGTATATCGCCTAGTAATCTATGCATTAGGATATTAAATAGCATGGGACTAAGTACACCTCCCTGGGGTGTCCCGATTTCAAATACTTTTGTATGAGTACTCTTAATGCCCCTGAAAAGAACCTGAGCCGACCGATTAGATAGATACATTTGAATCCATGTTAACAGTTTTCCCTAAATACCAAAACTAGCTAGTTGCTCAAGAATGATTTCTCTGTTTGCAATATCAAAGGCACATTTAAGATCAAGAAATACGGTTCGCATGCCTGTGTTTGTGTTTGTTAAGTATCCTGCAAAACAGTGGCTGACTGCTAAGCCTGGGAGATATCCATACAGTCTGGGGATAACATAGCACTTATGCGATACATAACCCAGTTCAGTATTATCCTTTGCACAGACAGGTCAAGGAAATGGGCCTGTATTTGTCAATATTAGGTTTAGGTATGGGAATGATTAAGCTTTAAATCCAGGAGCTTGGGATGATTCCTTGTGATAGGCTAAGTCTATACAGGTGCAAAAGTGGGTAGCCTGGTACCTGAGCATTGTGGCGAAGGACGCTGTAAGTAATGCCATCTTCGCCAGGGGCGGTTGCCTTACCTTTCAGAAGGGTATTACTTAGTTCCCACTCGGTTATTTCGGCAAAGCCGGAGGAGTCAATAGCAGCACAGGCGACTGCCATATTAAAGTTCTATCTATTTTCGACTTGTCGAGTTTATCCTTTATCCCTTGTGGAAGTGAGTTTAGCTGAGAGTTCCCAGCCCACGGCTCTAGCAGCATATTAGCCTGTTCTTGTGGACTGTGGAACTGCGGTATTGTGAGAGCTTTACCTGTCAGCCTATTCATTTTTCTCCACATGTCAGCCACAGAAGTTTGACTATTGATACCTTGCAGGAATTGTTCCCAGTGTTTACTACGAATCTGAGTTTTTAATTTTCTGAATTCCTTGTTGGCTTTAAGAAACTGCAGATTATCTGTCGTCTTACTATTTCCTGGACCCGTTTATGTTCCTTGGCCAGAATAGGGTCATTGATCCACCTCGGTGCATAGGAGGCCTGGGGCCTCTTTTTTCTCGAGAGTTTTCGTGAACAGACCCATGTGTTATAGTAGTCAGTGACAACTTTGACTAAATCCTGAGAGAATTTTTCAACAGTTGTTATTTCATAGGTGTTATACCAGTCATAGACCCGTGCCTTGAAGTGATGCTCCAGGCCCGGGGGATAATTATTCTGAGCCTAGGTGATTTAGGGGCTGAGTCCCTGTTACAGTATAGTCTGTTCGGATTGCAAAGTGGTCACTAACTAACTCTCGTACCAGTGAAGTACAGAATTACCATGAACTAAATTTTTGCCAAGTACGTAGTCTAACCGCCACCTCCCAAAAGAGTCTTGCTTCTGTGTCATATACTGTCAGTGATCTACTATTGATGAAAGCTTGAATTCTTCCCCATTACCCATTACGCGGTTGTCTCCAAGTGTGGGTGCCTTGCATTGAAGTCGCCCCTGCATAACGTGCCTTGGTTGTGAAAATTGGGGAGAGAACTAGCCAGAAATTAGAGTATCTGGCATATACATATACAGTGAAAAATCCAGAGGCAGTCTGGATTTTTTGATAATGAAATTGAACATCAGTGTTCTTGGATTTTTAATAATTTATTTGGCAGTGTTACCTTCACATATGTCAACAATCCAGTCATGGCTGTATTCACATATGAATAATATCTCTTAATCCAGGCGCTATTTTCATCTTAGCACCGGCAGCCCAAAAATTCTTGCACGCAATAAAAATCAGTATTATATTTAAGGATGTAAAATTCTAGATCATTTAGCCTAGGGGTAATGCTACGCATATTCCATGATATGAATTTGATCGTGCGTTATCTATATGTGAATAGTGTTTTAGAGGCAACCTGTACTTCATGCTGTTATATCCCTAATATTACGAATTATAGATTCACATAAGAAAATATAACTTTATGATTATGGATTTTATTTCAGATGGTAGTCGTGGCTGAAAATTACTTTTTAACCATTTCAAACATTTGGTCTTAGCTTTGTTCCACTTTCCAAGCCCCCAGTCCCTTCCGTTTTTGTGTCAGATGCCCCTGAGGGGCTGGTTGCGTCACTGGACCTCGACGTCACAGGATCCTGATTTGTTCGTGGCTGCTGTCAGCGTGACACGCCCACTCTGGTTATCAGCACTGGCGGCTGACATCGATTCTCCTCGCTCGTTCTTTTATCACTAATGGCAGCAAATAGTATCACGACAATGACAGTCACTTTTATTTTTCCATTCCTGCCTCAGCGGGCGTTTTTTCATTAATTTAAATTATTGTTTTGAGCTTTTAGAGCTTTCATTTCCTTTAGAAGTTTAAGCACATTACGTTTGCCTGGGTCAGCTGGCGTGACGTCACTTCTGTCACATGATTTTGCGGGGGATTCCCCCGCCAGTCCTGCGGTCATCCCTGCCTGAGGGTGAGGGACGGTTGCCTCGGCTGTCGCCTGGGGAGGGAGGGAGGGCGTTGTCTTCAGTTCAGAGAGTATGTCAGCTTTGCGACCCGAGATACCCTCTATGAGGATCAGCATAATCTTGTCCACCTTCTTCTCCAGCTGCGTAACCTTGTCGCGTAGTTCGGTGGCCTCTTCACCCCCACTCGCTGGCAGCCGCGGGAAATCTCTGCGGCTGGTGACATCACACAGGGCGCGGTCGGGCATGGGACAAAGACTGGTGCATCTGCAGTACTCTCTCCTTCTGCAGCACTGCGTGGGCACTCCTTGGCAGTATGTTGGTCGCCACATGCTGCACAGCGTGCCTTGCCCTTGCAATACTTAGCTACATGGCCACGTCCCATGCAGTTATAGCAGATCACAGAGGATGCCCACCACGGCCGCACGTGGCTGGCGGGCATGTATTTTCCGAAAGAAGTGGTATGTACTTGGAGGTGGTTTCTTCCTTTCCATATTATGCTGATGCGGTTTTGTGGTTTTCATCCTTGGGGCCTCTATGGCCTTGTGAACTCCGTCGAGTGCATACACATTTCAAGATCGAGATCCTTTTTGTAGTGTGTCACAAGGTATTTGTCATATTTTTTCGTTTTTGTGGTTCATCACATAGTTTGAAGGTAATACCTCCAATTGATCCTTTAATAAGGTCGTCAATGTATTTCTGTTGCGAGCGAGCGACATACACATACGGTGAGGAGAGAGTGTCTCCTCGCACAAGGTCGAGGGGGTGCCCCCCAGGGCCGGAGGGTCGTTGCCGAGGTCCTGTAGCCATTTCATCTTTTCCGATTTCGTTGTGCCTTCAGGGAAGGCGAGGCGGACGTAATTCTTCTTTGGTGCCAGTGGTTTCTTTCTGGCATTGTCGGGCTTCTTTTTTCTTTGCTTTTGACTTCACTAATGTGAAGCCGTCACTTCCTCCTTCAGCGTCGCCCATCAGGGCGTCGGGGGTCACCTTCAGTGCATGCCTGTTGCATGGCAATGGATTCAGTAGGACTATCCACTGAACTACAGGCTGAAGCGCCCTTCTTCAGCCGCCCGGGGGGGGTGGGGCAGTTATCCACCGGTCCCCCCTCAGTGTTTACTTTGCGGTTTCCCCCCATCGTGGGGGTGACCGCAGCGCCTTGCCCACCTGGCTCGCCCGCCTCGTGACAGGTGATATATAGCGCTCGGGACAACGGGGCACTCAACTCTAATGGTTACCACAGCAGTACTTGGCACTCGGTAGAGGAATTATTTCAAATTCTCGTACAAGCATAACTATTATCACATCACTATTGTTTTTGTCACTGACTTGCGGATTATATGAGCACCAAATGTTCATGAACTCCTTGTACAACTTTCTTGTATATGACGCAAGAGGTTCGTGTGTAAGGGACGAGGGCACAGGAGCACGGGCACCACGCGACCTCTCCGTATGAGGTCACGGTGTGTACTCGCGATATCAGTTTGTTGCTGAAACTGTAATACCTATACGCGTGGAGTTCCGGAAAAAATAAAAATTTAAGTTCTCCCAAGACTTTATTTCAGGGCAAATTAGGAACAGATTTGAATGACGTGAAAATATAGTGTACATAAGTTGCATGCATCAAAACCCATGAGTATGAAGTTTTAAAAATATTGTACCGCGTCCAGAAGATCCATCATATGACTTACAATAATAAAAGGGCTGTGTATATATATTATTCATTTCCACTAATTATCCTGATTTCAAGTAAACTACCTTTCCCTTTACACTGGCCATCTTCCAGCGTGGTATAATTTGCGGAACAAAAGGAGGTCGTTAGATTATGAATCATCTAAATAATGGAAGGTCTAATAAAACTTTGGAGCATTTCTGTAAAAAAGTTCACGCCCATAAAGCTAACGACTTGGCTTTTGTATAGCGGTTAATGAGTTGGTGGAAATAAAATGCTAATCTATGTAGAGTACTGCGCACTGATTAATTAAAAGCTTGGCAAGATCAGCCGCGGGTGTGTCTGCCTGAGGTGTACGTGGAATTAGTTTCCCAAAACATGAAACAAAGGTTCGTGGTGATATATGACAAAGGAATAAATGAATTAATTTCATTAATTATACTTGTATAAAAAACATACACATATCGAAGATAAAAAACATTGCTGGGAGAAAGAACATATCTATCAATCTATCTATCTATCTATCTATCTATCTATCTATCTATATATATATATATATATATTTTATATATATATAAATATAATATATATATTGTATGTAGATGTATGTATGTTTTATGTATTTATAATATTTTATTTATTTTAAAAACCA
>NC_051395.1:9352828-9360441 GCF_015228065.2 Penaeus monodon
GACATTAATTAAACCCAAACACGAACCTTTGCTTCATGTTTTGGGAAACTAATTCCACGTACACCTCAGGCAGACACACCCGCGGCTGATCTTGCCAAGCTTTTAATTAATCAGTGCGCAGTACTCTACATAGATTAGCATTTTATTTCCACCAACTCATTAACCGCTATACAAAAGCCAAGTCGTTAGCTTTATGGGCGTGAACTTTTTTACAGAAATGCTCCAAAGTTTTATTAGACCTTCCATTATTTAGATGATTCATAATCTAACGACCTCCTTTTGTTCCGCAAATTATACCACGCTGGAACGATGGCCAGTGTAAACGGAGGGTAGTTTACTTGTATCAGGATAATTAGTGGAAATGAATAATATATATACACAGTCGTTATTATTGTATAAGTCATATGATGGATCTTCTGGACGCAGGTACAATATTCTTAAACTTCATACTCATAGTTGATGCATGCAACTTATGTACACTATATTTCACGATCATTCAAATCTGTTCCTAATTTGACTGAAATAAAGTCTTGGGAGAAACTTAATATTTTTTCCGGAACTCCACGCGTATAGGTATTACAGTTTCAGCAACAAACTGATATCGCGAGTACACACCGTGACCTCATACGGAGAGGTCGCGTGGTGCCCGTGCTCCTGTGCCCTCGTCCCTTACACACGAACCTCTTGCGTCATATACAAGAAAGTTGTACAAGGAGTTCATGAACATTTGGTGCTCATATAATCCGCAAGTCAGTGACACAACAATAGTGATGTGATAATAGTTATGCTTGTACGAGAATTTGAAATAATTCCTCTACCGAGTGCCAAGTACTGCTGTGGTAACCATTAGAGTTGAGTGCCCCGTTGTCCCGAGCGCTATATATCACCTGTCACGAGGCGGGCGAGCCAGGTGGGCAAGGCGCTGCGGTCACCCCCACGATGGGGGGAAACCGCAAAGTAAACACTGAGGGGGAGGACGCGGTGGATAACTGTCCCACCCCTCCCGCGGCTGAAGAATGCGCTTCAGCCTGTAGTTCAGTGGATAGTCCTACTGAATCCATTGCCATGCAACAGGCATGCACTGAAGGTGATCCCGACGCCCTGATGGGCGACGCTGAAGGAGGAAGTGACGGCTTCACATTAGTGAAGTCGAAAGCAAAGAAAAAAGAAAGCCCGACAATGCCAGTAAGAAACCACTGGCACCAAAGAAGAATTACGTCCGCCTCGCCTTCCCTGAAGGCACAACGAAATCGGAAAAGATGAAATGGCTACAGGACCTCGGCAACGACCCTCCGGCCCTGGGGGGCACCCCCTCGACCTTGTGCGAGGAGACACTCTCTCCTCACCGTATGTGTATGTCGCTCGCTCGCAACAGAAATACATTGACGACCTTATTAAAGGATCAATTGGAGGTATTACCTTCAAACTATGTGATGAACCACAAAAACGAGAAAAATATGACGAATACCTTGTGACACACTACAACAAGGATCTCGATCTTGAAAATGTGTATGCACTCGACGGAGTTCACAAGGCCATAAGAGTGCACAAGGATGAGCAACCACTAAACCGCATCAGCATAATATGGAAAGGAGAGCAACCACCTCCAAGTACATACCACTTCTTCGGAAAATACATGCCCGCCAGCCACGTGCGGCCGTGGTGGGCATCCTCTGTGATCTGCTATAACTGCATGGGACGTGGCCATGTAGCTAAGTATTGCAAGGGCAAGGCACGCTGTGCAGCATGTGGCGACCAACATACTGCCAAGGAGTGCCCACGCAGTGCTGCAGAAGGAGAGAGTACTGCAGATGCACCAGTCTTTGTCCCATGCCCGACCGCGCCCTGTGTGATGTCACCAGCCGCAGAGATTTCCCGCGGCTGCCAGCGAGTGGGGGTGAAGAGGCCACCGAACTACGCGACAAGGTTACGCAGCTGGAGAAGAAGGTGGACAAGATTATGCTGATCCTCATAGAGGGTATCTCGGGTCGCAAAGCTGACATACTCTCTGAACTGAAGACAACGCCCTCCCTCCCTCCCCAGGCGACAGCCGAGGCAACCGTCCCTCACCCTCAGGCAGGGATGACCGCAGGACTGGCGGGGGAATCCCCCGCAAAATCATGTGACAGAAGTGACGTCACGCCAGCTGACCCAGGCGACGTAAATGTGCTTGAACTTCTAAAGGAAATGAAAGCTCTGAAAGCTCAAAACAATAACTTAATTAATGAAATAACGTCGCTGAGGCAGGAAATGGAAAAAATAAAAAGTGACTGTCATTGTCGTGATACTAGTGCTGCCATTAGTGATAAAAGAACGAGCGAGGAGAATCGATGTCAGACCGCCAGTGCTGATAACCAGAGTGGGCGTGTCAGCGCTGACAGCAGCCACGAACAAAATCAGGATCCCTGTGACGTCGAGTCCAGTGGACGAAACCCACCCCCTCAGGGGCATCTGACAAAAAAAAGGGAAGGGACTGTGTTGAGAAGTGGAACAAAGCTAAGCCCAAATGTTTGAAATGGTTAAAAGAAATTTTTCAGTCCACGACTACCATCTGAAATGAAATCCATAATCATAAAGTTATATATTTCTTATGTGAATCTATAATTCGTAATATTAGAGGATATAACAGCATGAAGTACAGGTTGCCTACTAAAACACTATTCACATATAGATAAACGCACGATCAAATTCATATCATGGAATATGCGTAGCATTAAGCCTAGGCTAAATGATCTAGAATTTTACATCCTTAAATATAATACTGATGTTATATGCGTGCAAGAACCTTTTTGCTGCCGGTGCTAAGATGAAAAATAGCGCCTGCACTTAAGGGATATTATTCATATGTGAATACAGCCATGACTGGATTGTTGACATAAGTGAAGGTAACACTGCCACAGAAATTAGTTAAAAAATCCGAAAACACTGATGTTCAATTTCATTATCTAAAAATCCAGACTGCCTCGGGGTTTTTTTTCACTGTATAATGTTATGCCAAAATACTCTAAATTTCTGGCTATTTTCTCTCCCCAATTTTCACAACCAAGGCACGTTATGCATGGGCGACTTCAATGCAAGGCACCCACACTTTGAGACAACCAGCGTAATATTAATGGGGAAGAATTCAAGCATTTCATCAATAGTAGATCACTGACAGTATATGACACAGAAGCAGAGACTCATTTGGGAGGTGGCAGGTTAGACTACGTACTTGGCAAAAATTTAGTTCATGGTAATGTCTGTACTTCACTGGTACGAGAGTTAGTTAGTGACCACTTTGCAATCCGAACAGACTATACTGTAGACAGGGACTCAGCCCCTAAATCACCTAGGCTCAGAATAATTATCCCACCGGGCCTGGAGCATCACTTCAAGGCACGGGTCTATGACTGGTATAACACCTATGAAATAACAACTGTTGAAAAATTCTCTCAGGATTTAGTCAAAGTTGTCACTGACTACTATAACACATGGGTCTGTTCACGAAAACTCTCGAGAAAAAAGAGGCCCCAGGCCTCCTATGCACCGAGGTGGATCAATGACCCTATTCTGGCCAAGGAACATAAACGGTTCCAGGAAATAGTAAGACGACAGATAATCTGCAGTTTCTTAAAGCCAACAAGGAATTCAGAAAATTAAAAACTCAGATTCGTAGTAAACACTGGGAACAATTCCTGCAAGGTATCAATAGTCAAACTTCTGTGGCTGACATGTGGAGAAAAATGAATAGGCTGACAGGTAAAGCTCTCACAATACCGCAGTTCCACAGTCCACAAGAACAGGCTAATATGCTGCTAGAGCCGTGGGCTGGGAACTCTCAGCTAAACTCACTTCCACAAGGGATAAAGGATAAACTCGACAAGTCGAAAATAGATAGAACTTTAATATGGCAGTCGCCTGTGCTGCTATTGACTCCTCCGGCTTTGCCGAAATAACCGAGTGGGAACTAAGTAATACCCTTCTGAAAGGTAAGGCAACCGCCCCTGGCGAAGATGGCATTACTTACAGCGTCCTTCGCCACAATGCTCAGGTACCAGGCTACCCACTTTTGCACCTGTATAGACTTAGCCTATCACAAGGAATCATCCCAAGCTCCTGGATTTAAAGCTTAATCATTCCCATACCTAAACCTAATATTGACAAATACAGGCCCATTTCCTTGACCTGTCTGTGCAAAGGATAATACTGAACTGGCTTATGTATCGCATAAGTGCTATGTTATCCCCCAGACTGTATGGATATCTCCCAGGGCTTAGCAGTCAGCACTGTTTTGCAGGATACTTAACAAACACAAACACAGGCATGCGAACCGTATTTCTTGATCTTAAATGTGCCTTTGATATTGCAAACAGAGAAATCATTCTTGAGCAACTAGCTAGTTTTGGTATTTAGGGAAAACTGTTAACATGGATTCAAATGTATCTATCTAATCGGTCGGCTCAGGTTCTTTTCAGGGGCATTAAGAGTACTCATACAAAAGTATTTGAAATCGGGACACCTCAGGGAGGTGTACTTAGTCCCATGCTATTTAATATCCTAATGCATAGATTACTAGGCGATATACCACTTGAGGGCAATGACTCCATTATTTGCTATGCCGATGATATTTACATTAAGTCCTCATCCGAGGAAAGAATGCAAGAGATTCTAGATATACTTTCAGCAAGGGCTATTGAGTGTGGCTTGATAATCTCGACTGAAAAAGTCAAGGCTCTCAATCCAAAGACAATCCCTCTGCCAATGTTTCATATAAATGACATTGAGCTAGATCTCTTGCCATCAGTGCAAATACCTTGGGGTGATTGTCAATGATGCACAGTTCATCAGAAACCTAAAGAAAAGGCTGTGGGAGCGGCTGAAGCCACTTAGGGCATTTGTTGGCGAAGACCATGGTATCAATGTCAATATTGCAAGACTCTTTTACTTTTCATACATACGGTCAGTCCATAGATTATCATGCATTGCACCTAGTGTTGTTCAAGGAATCAGAGTTGACTAGTTTAGAACATGTACAAAATGAAGCCATGAGGATCATTCTTGGTGCCCCTAGAATAACAAGAATTGTGAATATGAGAACTGAACTAAACTTACCTTCTGTTTACGAAAGAATATTATACATAAATACCACATTTGGTGTCAAATCAATTAGAGAACCCCTCCATTGTACAGAGTTCCAAAGACATCTAAAACACAGAATAGAGGAGCTAACTTTGAATGACACCACCGATTCATACTCAAATCCATGGATACAAGTAACATGTAAACACTTAGCTCTAAAAAAGACAGTGTCCCCCTGCTATACTTAAGCAGTATGCACTTGCAATTATAAATGAGCATCTTGAAATTCTGTCCAATGCATATGAATGCTACACTGACGGATCTTTGCAGTCTGGGAGCAGAGCAGGATGTGCTTTTGTTGTATATATAGACAATATCTTGCATCACCAGGATTGTAGGAGGGTTCATGACTGGCCTAGCACTACGCAAACTGAGTTGGCAGGAATACTCATGGCCACCCAAATTCTATTGAATCAAGGCTCATGGGTAATTTTCTGCGATTCACAGAGTGCTCTCCAGGCTCTGAACGCTCTAGACAAAGGTGTAGGAAATATCGCAAATGACATCAGGATAAATGACTTGACTGAGTTGATTAATTCTCAACGCCCTGAAAGCTGTAGCATAAAGCACTATGACCGGTTTAGGCAAGATTCATTTACCTATGGTTAATATAAAACAAGAACAAGACAGTGTGATCTCCGTTATTATCAATTTGCGCAACTTTTGCTATAGATGAAAAGTGTTATTTTTCGTCAAGGTAAACATTCCATACACTTTTTTCTGTACTCTTGGTTGACATGCACGGAAAGTTTTCCCGATATGGGTGTCTGAATTCATATTTATACTTGAGTGATACGAACATAGTTTTATTTCTGAGATAACTATGATAACTAAACAACTCATCAGGGGAAATTAACTGTACTGACTAAATAGTATCCTCGATATCACAAGCAAAGACGCATGGCACTGTTTAAAAGCATTAAAATATCAAAATAATGAAAATAAAGAATATACGTTCATTATTCTCTCAATATGACAAAGACACGAGTCGTTCCGTTCCCCAAAGATAAGTCCGATACGCAGCTTAGCCTCGCCCGGGCTATGCCCGGCCTGTGTCGACTAATGCCGACTCGCTCACGTGTGTCAGCTGGTACTGACTCGGCTGAATCTAGTCGTTACCCGCCGTGGTGCCCAGCAACAGCAGTAACCTTCAGGCGACAGTTGCAATTTCTCGCGCCTGGGCGGGGCGCGAACCACCGACCCCTCGGATGAGAGGCCGACACGTTACCACTGTACTAGCCCGGAGGCTTTCCATTTTCCATCGAGCGGCGTCAGACAGCGTGGCGCCAAGAAACCACCCGATGTCGGATTCCGATATTTAATTAGGATTTAGCAATTGTTGATAGTAATAACTCATCTCTTTATTATCATTATCATCATTATTGTTGTTGTTATTATTATTATTATTATTATTATTATTATTATTATTATTATTATTATTATTATTATTATTATTATTATTATTATTGAAAAAGATTCTTTAGATTTACTAATTAAAATCAAGCACCGGGCCACCACCAGCAACCTAGGGTGATTGAAGTTTGAGGTGATGGAACACCAACAAAAATATCCAAAAATATGCCGAACAATTACAAATTAAAACATCTAGTCAATCATTATTATCAGTTTTATTTTTATTATTATTATCATGAATATCATTATTTTTTTCATTATTATCATCATCTTTAGGAGGAGAAAGAGGAGAGAGGAGAGGGAGAGGGAGAGAAAGAGGAGAGAGGAAGGGAAATGATGAGTATATATATATATGTATATATATATATATATATATATATATATATATATATATATATATATATATATATATATATATATATATATATATTTCTTTTCTTTTTCTTTTATTAATGAGCAAAATACATGAAATACAAGACAAAACATGTTCATTTCTAGAGGAAAGGCAGCGTGATGTTGCCTTTGCCGCTTGTGAAGGTCATCGACCAGTCCTTGATGCTGATCACCGTCTGCTTGAGGTCCTTGTGGCCCCGAATCAGTTTGTAACATGCGTCGTCACACGCTTCCACTTCTTTGAGGATGCGAAAGGAGTTGCCAAGGGATCATTTGAGCGGGCTGTTCACTTTATAAAATCGCTTGCCTTAACGTTAGGGTTTTCCCGAGCTGAATTTTCTTTGCTCTTGCATTTTTCAAATCAATAAATGACCAGCCACCTGTGTCCAGCAATGTTTTTCACGAGGAACGCTTGGCCATTGCCGACGCTGAGCTGCAGATCCAGGAAGGGTTTTCTCATATTTTGTTAGGGGTTCGCGTGGGTTCTATGAGCGTAATGTTCTCCTCCGACCCATGTCGAGGCACGCACTGGAAATCGGTCAGGATTCACATGTATCTATCGAATCAGTCGGCTCAGGTTCTCTTCAGGGGCATTAAGAGTACTCATACAAAGTATTTGAACTCGGCACACCTCAGGGAGGTGTACTTAGTCCCATGCTATTTATATCCTAATGGGTATTACTACGTAT